>NW_023998436.1:531559-724059 GCF_014805625.2 Glossina fuscipes | reverse complement strand
AAATAGAAACAAGAGAAATTAATAATAATCAGAAAAGCTAAAAACAAAAAAAAAAAAACGTGGGTGAAAATCTGCCAAAAATGATCGGTTTTTGTCTGCCGCGTCTAACACATCTACACTTTTATGAGAATATTTGAAAAAGATCCGACCGGCATTTTATTAAGTGATACTCAGACAAATCGAAATCATTAAGAAAAATAGTTTAGTGTAAAAAACAAAAACAAAGACAAAAAAAAAAAAAAACTTGCGCCAAGAATTTCGTTAAGAAAAAATATCTATGTTTGTAGTTCTGGTTTTTTTTTTTTTTGTTTTTCTTGTTTTTTTTATTTTTCTTGTGTTAATTTGGTGAATGCTTAGAAGAGCATAAATAAACGTGAATGTGAATTTTATGTGTGGACCTCAACATGAAAGCATTTACTTCTTCTTCTAATGTTACTACCACCACTACCGTCATCAGTGCGATCAGTGCTGCTTCCACTCTAGCTAGCTAGCGGTAGTGGAGCAGCGGCTCTAAAGCTTTCGACCATAAAAACGAATTCAGTGAGCGGACGTGTGTCTGATGGTGCGGCCGCATACATACAAATTAGCCTCTTATTACCAAACGCTAATTGTGTAAATTAACGTAACATATAAATAAACAAATACAAGAAAAAAATACAAAAACGACAACAACAAGAACAAAAGTCGAGCGTAGATAAAGATTTTTGATCTATATTTTAGTTTCGTCGGTATATATATCTACATATATATCTATCTATCTATATATATATATGTATCATGTTAAGCATATGCGTGTATAAGCCTTTGTAGCGCAAACGTTTGCATCTCTTATGTTAAGCATGGGAGCATAAATTTTGCAGCTAAACATCTCTAGACAGACGACAGCGCGACACACCAACGACACAATCAGTGTGACAAACTTACAGTCAAACACACGAACACACAAACGGTCGCATGCACGCACCATTATATACACGTTAGTTTTATCTATTTTTTTTTTTATTCTTATTTTTTTTTTTTTCGGTCAAAATTTATGCAAAACGTTTGCTAGCCGTGGAAAAATACGATAAAACGCGCTTTGACGAAAGCATTGAAGAGCCGTACAATAATTTTTCCCGGTATTTTCTTTTAAAGGTTTTTTTATTCTTTGACTCCTCTATACACACACACTATGTGAAATTTTTACTAAATAAAAAAAAAGAGAAAAATTGAAAAAAAAAATTGTGTTGTAAAGAAAAGGATAATAAAAGTATAAGAAAATAAAAAAAAAATAAAAAAAAGCTTTAGAAAATTGAAAAGAAAGGTGAACATAAGAAAAGTGCATTTTCTTCTTTTTTTTTTTGTCAACGAATCGAAATCGAAATTTGCAAAATTTTGCTGAAAGCGGAAAATCCCTTTAAATAATTTGTTTTTTTTTTTTAAATTAGTTGCAGTGAACATACAAATATGTTTTTTTTTTTTTTGATATTTTCATAGTAATTTTTATTCACCGTCAACCGCTTACAAAAACAACAATAACAACAACAACAACAACAAGCAAAGGTAGTGTATGATTATGTTTATTTCTTAAATTTTTTTTTTTTTTATTTTAAAATTTTATTTAAGTTTATATTTAGTTCATAGACAGATAGATGTAAGAGATAAATGAGGAAATATTTTTGGGTGCTATATAGGTGTGTGTGTGTGTGCGTGTTTATGGATATATGTTGCGTTTGGGTGGTTGTGCTTGTGCGCGTGTGCATGTATGCCGGGGTGTGTGTGTTTGTGTGCGTATGTTTATTTAAGCGTATGTTTGTTTGTGTTGGTGTGTGTGTGTGTTTTTACTTTTTTGTTTGCTCGCATCTAGCAGTAAGTTTAACTGTGTTCGTGTATTTTTGTGTTGCATACACTTATTTTCCTTCTTTTTTATATTATACTGTTACGAAAACAATTGTATTGCGTAAGTGTTTGATAAAAATTAATTTTTTTTTTTGCCTTTTTAAATAATTCTTTTTTATAACGACCATTGCATTGGAAATCTTTTAAAATATGTGTATTCCTTGATCAACCTCAATAATTGAGTGGACTGTCCCTCTGTCCATGACTCAAACTCATATTTTTCTTTACCCTACCTTCACCAAATTAGGTTAGATTTAGAGAAGTGCTGAATTGAACGAGAGATGAATGCTGAAAAATATCTAAAACGCTGAATGTATATGTAGATGTATGACTTCTCTATCCGCCTCGAATTTTGCGAATACTTTAACTGCATTGAAAATTTTTTAAAGCCAATGAGTTCTTAATCAGCGTTAATAGTAAATTAGTTTAGACTTGCTGCTGTGCCTTGTAATATATATTCACATTAAGACTTTTCTCTCTTGTCGGTGTAGGATTCGAAAATAATTAAGTTTCCGTTTTATGTTAACTGCATTTTTTGTTCGACGCGACTAATCCTATGGATGTTCTGAAAGAGTGTCAATCCCAGTAAATCTGCATTAAAGCTTGTAAATTCTCCTTGCACGTTGTTTCCTATTATCTACAACAGAGTCCCTATGTGGCTTCAGAGACTTTATAAAATATGAAAAATTTATTTACTTATGTCCATCCGTCCGCCTATGAAGTATTGGTAACGAATAATTTCCTGGGCGCAAAAATGAGCAAAGGCTTCTTTTAATTTGGTCAGTACACTGTAAGTTAAGGCATACACATTGGTACTGTAAATAGGTCAAATAGGTCAAAGTACGCTGGCGGACAAACATTTATTTGCAAAAACAAAACAATTGCGTTCTGTCTCCTTCCTTTCCTTCAATCCTTTTATTGTCCCGTAGTGCCTGTGCACAAATAGAAAAAATTGATCACATCCGTTCAATATCAGAGAATATCAGAATTTTGCTTTTTTCGGTAAAAGTATAGGAAAGAATAGTAATAATATTAATAATATTTTCAAATTCTTACGATTGAGTCATTCATAAAACAGACATAACATATACGGAAAGAAGTACAGACGGACACGCTTAACTCGCCTGAGAAAGAGAGCGTCTCATAGTCCGAAAAATATGATATGCATTTATAATAGGCGGTCGCTGATGCTTCCTTCGGGGTTTTGAAAAAATGAACATACCCTTCATTCTTCGGTGATAGGTATAATAATATTATGAAATTATAATAATAATCAGTTAAGTTAACGAAAGATTTCGGATTAGATTTACCGATCCCATCCCCATCCAACCTTCATGTAACCCTCTATTTGGATTTTTATGTTTTTAACTTTTTATTATAACTTGGCTCCTCAATACCACTTACCCTGAAAAGTAGCATTTTTTTCCTACAATACCAGTAGCTTAGGCTGTTACTTGCATTTTTATGATAAGTTGAGACTTAACATTTGCTTTTGCGTAGAGCACTCATAAATGTTACAAGTTATATTGCAAAATAAATTAGATAAAAATAAAAGTCGAAATGCTATAGTCGGGGCGAAGGTGATCATTAAATACCCAACAGTATTTTCCTATGTCTTTTTCAAAAGAAATGATTGTGACAATGATCCGATTCAAGACATTTGCAACAGATTATGTCCTTAATCCTTGGGCCAAAATCAATCACTAAATGACAATTCAAAAAAGAAAAAATATATACCTGACGGACGGACAGACAAGTTTAAATAACTTTGAAAAATAACTTCAAGAATTGTGAAAAGCCGTCTGAATCGATATAACTGGTATAACAGTGTAATGGTGAGTCTTACTTTACGTGGCAATCATTTGCACAAATTTAATATACTTGTCCCACAAGCGTAGGCGTATAGTATAGTAATAAGTTTTTATTTTTAGTAGCATTTGACGGACATAAAAAAAGCCCTTGCTTAAAAATTTTTGTATTTATGATGTATAAAAATGTTTATAAGTTTTTGTACCCCGTAGACTTATTCATTTTTTTGCTTTTTTTCCTATCTATCATCTTCCACTCAAATGGAATTCTTCTGTAAGGAACCTGATTTCAACAAAAGAAAAGCTTTATTTTTCTTAAATCGAATTTTATCTAATATGCACCGTTAGCTGGTACGAAATAATTATTTGCAATATGTGAGGAGGGGAGGAAAATCTTTTAGGATGAACCACGATATAAGATCGCAAGCAGTTATGCAATCTGCTTTTTAGGTCATTACATAATTAAGTTGAAGCTACAAACAAATATTGCGCTCTCTTTGCCTACTTCGCTACCTATCCTTAATGATAAAAGCTATGCTTTGCTTTCTTTCTTCCCTATTTATCCATCCTGACAGATACTACTTTCTTTTTTTCCCCCTTCCGTGTCTTCTTTATTTTTATTGGCCATCTAATGGCCCTATGCTGGGCTCGTAGCCATCCCGGAATCACCTTCCCAATGGATCGTCATGAACATTTGTGAATTCTTGATCCTCACATCTTGCTTCCTCCGTCCTCGTCAGGGATTAAAGGTTCGGATGTCGGCTTCGTGTAGGTTTATATAAAAACATTTCTTCCATCTTCCGATGTCCCTTGAGATGACCACTAGTAGGTTATCTGGCGTAATTAGTATTTTCAGAGCCTTGCAAAGGGTGTTTCTCGACAAAGCCCACTCATCGTTTATGCCTTTGCGCAGGTTACATGTGCTATATGTTCATGTGCTATGGGCTCGTGAGTTGAAAGGGTACAAATAACTTGAAAAATTTCATGACCAGTGAAAAATTGGTATAGGAAGATATTAACTTATCCGCGTTTCCTCCTCACCCCCTTGTACGCTTGTGACGAGGGTGTACGTCCACCTCATTTTCGAGTCGTTTTTCCATCGCTGCTTTCATTTTTTCAGATTGCTCTGCCGTGTAACATTCTTAAGTTTGCAAACATCGCCCTTTTGCTCTTTACGTTCCTTTCTGTCTATCCTTTCTACCTTTCTATATACAGCACTCTCCTTCCCCTCTTACCTATCCATCTCTCTTCGCACACACCACGCTCTCCTTTCTTTCTCCTCTACCTATTACTTCGGACAAATACCACGTTCTCCTGCCCTTCGTCTGTAACTATCCCTTCTGATAATTCGGTTGACACTCATTTCAAACTCGGTACAAAAGCGTACTAAGCCCGTAGGCACAACTACGATGACTCAAACTTCCTAACTTTCGACTTATGAAAGATATTAATAGTAAAAAACATATGCTATTATTATTATTATTATTATTAATAAGTTAGCACTTGAGATTTGAACCCACGACCTTTGGGTTGTTAGTCGATATCCTTTGCCTGCTCGACCACTCAGGCGGATATGGAAGGAGGTCAAGCAAATATTGCCATAAACCACTTGAAAGTTCAGCTGCGGAATAGTCAGGGCTAAGAGATTGGCACGCGACCGTAGCCGGAAAAATATTTTGCATTTACTTTTGATTTGAACTATTAGGCATAAAATAAATCCTCTCTACAGCGAACGTAACTTTCCAACTTCTTGCTTAAGAGTTCTTTAGTTATTCTACTTCTATGTCTTGCTTTTTTTTGTGCTATGATCTCTTATTTACTTTTGCTGCAAAAAAACAATTGGGCAACATTTTCAATTGATTTATATGCTACGCAACAGTTTTCGCATCACAACAACTTTCAATTCACTATATACAGTGGATCTACTAGTGTCTCAACTACTCACTTATCTTATATGCAAGTATTTTTGTGACTTGATTGAATAAGATTAAAAGTTTTTAAAAAATTTAATTTTACTTAAACTGACAGATAACTGATTACGTTATACCACGAAACAAAATAAACAAGAGATTTAGTTTTTTTTTAAACTGTTAGACAAAAAAAGCTACTTTAAATAGCAATCAGTCAATGATGTTAATATTAAAAAACAACATCCTGTAGGTTTATCTATTGCATATTTGTAAACAGATCTGATCGCTTTAGTAATAGCGTTTGCTTTATTTATACCCTACATCATGTGTATTGCAAGGGTATATTAAGTTTGTGTGAATGTATGTGACACACAAAAGGACATGAAGTTTTATACATACCTATTGTTATACTGTGTTTGTCTGTCCATCTGTCTATAAAGTGTGCTTGTGTTCATCCTACAGATCATAAGTTATTTTTAAGATTTTTAAGATATATTGATGAAATTTTGTGCGCTGAAGTATTTCTGGCCAAGGACGAATGCGGTTGAAAACGTTTCGAATCCCATATAACCCATACTTTTTAAAAACCATTGTATGAGCAACTGTAGGTGTGCCTTTAACGGAGGTCCATCACTCACTATAGTGTTGTTACTTTTTATACCCTGCATTACTTACACAGAGAATATGAAGTTTGCGCCGAGATAAGTAACATGCAGAGTGGCGTAAGATAGACCCGCCTATTATTATACCGTTCGATTCAGAATCATTTTCAAAGTCGATCTAATCCAGTCCGGCTGTCTATCCGTCCGATGTCAGTACATGCAATTTTTGAGATATCCTCATGAAATTTGGTATACTGACTTATTTATATATTGCTTTGAATCGGTGCACTTTTTCGACGACTTCCCATATAACGCCATACTCTGAGAAATCGTTGTATGGAAAAAATTTCCAAGTTTCGAGAACTTCTCCACGAAACTGTATTTCGGATAAACAGACGGATAGAATTAAATCGGCCTAGAGTTTTACACGAATTAAATATTTATAGACATTAAAGCCGAAATCGAACATAAATTTCAAGAAAAAATTCTTCTCAAGCGACGACGAATAAAACGCGATCAGAGACGGAACTAGATAGATGCACATAAAAACGCTCACACAAACGGAATATAACAAGTGCAAGCAGACTGATCGACTGGCGATGTGATGAGAGTGATAAGTAAAAAGTAGAAAGATAAACGAAGTACATGTACGAATGGACCGATCGACGGACGATGCAATGATCCATAGATAGAGTGACAGGTAAAAAGTAGGGAGACAGGAAAAGTATACGTACAAACCGGCTGGTCGACATTTGAGGCAATGAACCATAGACGGGGTGATAAGTAAAAAGTAGACGGACAAAGAGATAAAGACACAGACAGACAAATGGGTAGATGGGCACACGAGTGCATATGCGAAGAGGCAAAAGATCGGATGGAGGGATGCAAAGCTGACCGGATTAACATATGTGGTCGTCCTATTAAAAATCAAAAAGCTAAGCAGGGGACACTCTGGATGGAGGGACAGTCAAGAAAACAAGCAGTGTAAAGAATCTTAGGAGAGTCACGGCGCGAAGACACGGTTCTGTGTGGTGCATCTCGGTACACAATAGAACGAAACGTTACGGCTGGCTCACCTTTCGTTGAGGGACATGAAACTCTTTATATTGATCTCAAGCATTGATTAAAATTTCTGCAACATTTTTTCATTACTCTCCTCTAATGCCCTATGTGGGAGGAAGATATCTGTTTACACGTTTAATGGGACCTTCTTAGGGCAACACTATGAAAGTCATTTGAATTTCAAGAGAAATGTTTTTTATATCATAAGTAATTTTCTTCTCAAATTACTCTTCAAAGAACCGGCTTTTCTCTCGTACCCTTTCTTTTCAACACAAATCGTATTTCTTGCAATGATGTTAAAAATATTAAAATTATGAAATAACACAAAATAGCGTAATAAACTTAAATTATTACTTAACGAAAACGTGCATACGATTTCAGTAAACTCAACCATTTACATATAAAGCAAACAATGTTGATAATGCGCGGCAATTATTTTTGATGGTATCCATACATACATATTTATATATATATATATATATCTATACATATGTAATGTAAGGTACTTGAATGGGAATTGCATGTGCGGAGTAAAATGAGCAGCAAACTGTTAACATGCAAAAATAAGAGTTGTATGACATAACATTTAGACGCCATGTAGTCTTTTTTCATGCCCTATACCTTAGGTTACATGGTATATTAAATTTGTGCAGATGTATGTAACACGATGGATCACCTAAAAACGACTCTCGATTGATTATGCCGATCGATTCAGGAATATTTTTTTTGAATCAATTTAAGTTTGTCTGTCCGTGCGTCAATTATCTGTGCAAGAAATTTTTAAGGCATGCAACTTATTAAGAGAATCCTTAAGATATTTTAACGATCTTTGGTACGTTCGCATGTTTTCTGCACCCAGGATTAAACCTGTTGAAAGTTTGGATCGGGCAATTATTACGATCTGTTTCTCCCATACCCAAGACCTTATTTTCAAAGCAAAATAAAATATTTAAAAAAAAAAAAATTTGCATTTATTTTGAAAGTTTTTCCATAAAAATCGCGGTATATCGACAAACAAAATTGTCGGATAAAACAATCATGTGGTTGGCTACGTACAACCGTTCCTTCGAAAACACAGACCTTATGCGGCGACAAATTCCTAATTTACAGTATTTTGTGGCAAAAGTGGCTCAAGAATAACAAGATCTTTGACAAGAAGTTGAATTTGGCTAAATTTGAAACACTTCAATTCGCGGTTTTTTCCCTCCCTTTGCCCATATACGAGATCACTCGTGTGTAGCATAACTTTACATAGAAGTAAAGCATAACTTTTGGCATTTTTCCCATGAAAGTAAATGAGGAATAGTGTTAGACGAAGTGGTTTAGGGTACAAAACGGTTAGCTTCGTTTGACTGCCACGTTTCCTCTGGTTTTTTTTTATTGGTATAGAGCAAAAAAAAAAGTCTTTTTCTGTAAAATATTTTTTAATACTCCACTGCATAAATGCTAAGCTTTGTTTGCAAACTCGAAAGATCCAAAATTTTACGCTTTGAAGAATTTAAGTAAGTAAAACAAATAGATACGCGCCTGCCTAGGCCGATGTCAAGTCGTTGTAACCTTAACTCTTATCCTTATCGTTTTTCTTTTTTTCTTTTTTTTTTTTGTTTTTATTTTTTACGAAAGATAAGTTTCTGTCTTGCAAGATTCTCAATTGGTTTCTGAACATTGCTTATTTAGTTCTTTTTGTCGATGTTTTAAAAAAATCGTATTTTGAAAAACGAAAACAAAAATAAAAAAATCTTTAAAATAACAAAAAGTGAATTTCAGTCAGTCGGTTACTGTGCAAAAGTGTAAGATGTTGAGTGTATTTGTGATTTTATTTACTTATACTGAACTTTTCTGTGTTTGCTTTTAGTATTTGCTAAAACAAATAAACAATTTTTTTTTTAGCATGAAGATGTTTGTTTTTAATCGACTATTCAAAGGTATAATGTAAAGTGAGAAAGTTTGCGTGGGGTGGGGTGTGGTGGGAGAGAAGAATGTTTTTATAGAAATTGAAAAGCCGAATATTGTGTGACATGAAAATTATTTAACACCTTTCCGCATGGCATCTATTCACCTATAGGCTAAATTAGTTCGAACATCAGTCTTTATATTCGTAAGACGCTGTTGAGTGTGTGAATATGACTGCGTCTTTATTCTAAGAGAAAGTGTAAATAACATGCTGAATAAGACTTCTGTTCCTTACTTGAACGCAGTATTGAGTTATGCGCAAGCGCGTAGGAAAGTAATCACGAAATGCGATTGTAGGGTCGGTTCAATCATCAACGCGGTAGATCATTTTTTGTCTGCAATTAGCGTGCGGTTATAATGAGTGCCATGAAGAGTTCTTGATCGAGCAGTAGCCGCGCAGTCTGCTTTCGCTCCGTATCTCTGTCACCCTTATTTCTCTGCCCCTCTCCTCGTTTACATGTATAGGCGGCGTTTCCTGAATGAAAAGTGCTCAACTGCACTACTTGTCGCCCTAAAGTATACACAACATAATTTTTGGAGCTTTGCACAGGTCTTTGCCCAAAAAAAACACAAGCCATTAACGAGTAGTTAGTAATACTCATTAGATTACCTGCGCCTTTTAAGTGAACCGACCCTAAAAAAAAGGTTTACTTCTTATTTTTTATTTGGATGATGCTCCTTATACTTATCAGCAGTGTGGACCTTTTTCGTTCTTAAAGGCCCTTGCCTTGTCACAATTAAAACTTATGTATCTCTTAAGTGACATGACCTTAATGGGCGCAGCTTTATTTCTTATTTGCTAGTTTTTGTACGATGTTCCTTTTGCATGCCGGTGGTGTGGTCCTACATTCTTTTTTAAAGGCCCTTGATCTGTGATTATCAAAACCTATGTGGATTTTTAGGTGAACCAACCCTAACAGTCACGCAAGTTTACTTCATATTTGGTAGATTTTTTGGATGCCATATGTTTATCAGAACCTATGTACCTTTTAAGTGATTAAGATTATTATGCTTGACGCACTAAAAATCGATCGAATAGATATAGTAACGATCTGCTTGGTCTCTTAATTACCATTACAAAAGTATTTGATAATTTTTATATATTTTTCTAGGCAAAGGATGAGGGATATATTCACTTTGCCAAAACGCTTGCAACAAGCAGAAGAGAGTTTTAGAGACCCCCATAAAGTTTTTGACCAACATAAAATTCTGAATCGATTTAACAATGCCCGTCTGTACGTCTGTCTGTCTGTGCAGTATCTGTGGTCGCAAAAAGGAAGCTTTCTGCTTTAGATTTTGCGCAAAGATTGGAAGCTCTGGCATATAGGTTAGTAGTGAAATTGGGCCAAATAGGTCAAACCAAGCGACGACAGGTGCGAACACCTCTGTTTGGAATAAAAAAAAAATAGTTCGTTTTTCGTCATTCCTGATACAACGACAAAATTTTGTGCTCCTTTTTTATTCGCAGTCCTGGAACACCTGAACAAAAGTAAAAAAATCGGCCACTTGGGTTTAATATTGAATATTGAAATTTCACTCTTTTATCGCAACGTTTGGACGATCCAGAAAAAAAGTGAACCGTTATATAGACACAATTGTCAGTCCGTCTGTCTATCTGCTTGTTAATTGCTGCAGTTAAGGTACTAAAGGCAAGCAACATACATTTTTTTTCTTTTAATTTTAGGCCTCTTTTAGGATTTGGATGGAGAATATAAAAAATTCGGTCACAAACGAAAATAATTTTCCTACTTGTTGTTGAACTAGAAAACTGTTTCGCTGCAAAAAGAATTTAAAAAAAAATTAAGAAAATGATATAAAAATAATTCATCGAAATAAACGATTTCAGAAAATTCCCACGAATAATTTTACATTCAAGTAAGGACAATAGAAAAATAAACGAAAAATAGCAAAACGTTTAACTATAACTACTTGCTCATAAAACGCAACCGAATTTATATATATATATGTATTTTTAAACATTTATCCACAAAACGCGAAGAAATCAACGCAACACACATCGTAAACTTATTTATGTGCGCGCACTTGCATACAAACAGATACATATAATACAAGTATATATGTCAGTCCATTACATAAATTTGAAAATGACAAACAACTTACATACACGAACGTATGTAAGCACATTTTATTTAATAAAAAAAAAAAGAAAAAACTCCGACGAAAATATAACAAAAATAAAAGCAAATAAGAAAATTGTTTCTGACTGTGGCCAACGAATCTTTTATGCCCACTATCGATATCCTAAAAAAAGATTAAATAAAAGAAGAAAAAAAAAAACAATTTTTATCCTCTATACTTTTAGGTGGGGCGTGGCTGATTTTTCTACTTTTGTAAAATAATGTGTACCTGGTGTGGTTTTCAAATAGTGGGGAAAAGTAAACAAAGCTATTTTCAGTTTTTATTTTATTGGGGACGTGTCCTCTGACCGGTTTGAAGCATTTTCTAATTCGACCGACAGATTACGTCAAGGATGTATATACTTTGTGGAGTCGATATCTTCATTTTTGCGAACGGAAGAATTCTTATCACATATACTGCATAGTTGGGTAGACAGAAGGAACGACAGACAAATACCGTCAAGGATATATATACCTTTTGGGGTCTCTGAATAGTACTTTTTGGTGTTGCAAACATTTTAACAAAATGAATATAGTCCCGCCTTTTCGGGAGTGAGCATATGAAAGAAATATATTTTATGGTTAGAGAGACGAAGACCACCTGACCAATTAGACATTATCTGAATCAGTTTAAGTCTCTGAGATTTACTAAAAGAAGAATACTGTGCAAGCAAAGAGAGAAGTTTGTTAAAATTTCTCGACAGATAATTCTTAGCCTCCTAGAGCACGGAGAGCAGGGACATGAATATTGAACTTATAATCTTCAGCTATTCACTGTTAAAAAGTCTTCCAACAGAGGCAGTTCTTCGAAGCCATAAGAAGCATAATGATGGCATCAGAGAAGGCTCTAAAAAATCGTACATAGAACTAAAATAAATCAGATTTTCATTATGTTTTACACGGTTTCTAATTTGTGTAAGTATTCAGAACAACATTTAATGCTTGGAATTCCTTCTCGAATGCACTCTATCTGTTTGTCTGAGATTTTAGAAACGCACAGAGAATGATTGCGATCGTATCATTTTTATGATCACTTCCCGTCATCGCTGTGACGCATTCCCAAAAAGTTCTTGTCATGCGGTGTAAATCAGTTCCCAATCGACCTTGCCCGGCTAAAATGTTTTATGTACAAGACGTGAAACCTATCAGATCTGCAGCATAAGGTGCACAGATGCTTCTTGATCGGTTTGATGGATGAAATTTCCATTATTTAGTTTCCTATTAACCAACAAATGGTAACGACAGTGACTTTTTATTTCTTTTTTTTTGGTCTGTGACCTATGACTGGGGACATTTTGCCTTATACGTGTTACACTGTGATGCAATATGGTGACGGTGGTATGAAAGAGTTACGGAGTGGACGCTGACACCGAGAGGTGTATGTTCGATCGGTAAGCGGTATTTCTTTTACCGAGCACTTCCTTCAGCTACGACCACTACGATAACCATCGCAATTGAAGTGAAGGTCTGATTGAGCTGACTTGATGGTTGTGTTTCTTAACTGCGTAACTATGCTAAGACACGCCCACGAGTGATCGATACACAGATCTATTCACCGCGTCTTATTGGACAACGTAGCTAGCAAAACTTCCTGTCCGATTTGTGTATATTTCCTCGATATTCCCTCCTCTCACTCTAACACACAAGGACAATGATCAAGGTACAGAATATTACCTAATGAAAAATGGAAAAATTTCTTGAACGAAAAATTGCTTTCTATTAAAAAATATTGACAAAGTTTTAATCTTAGATTAGGTATTATTCTCAATTCTATTCCTATGTGAACTATCTAACATTTCAAAACAAGAAAAATTGCAGTAATACCATTCTTTAATACAACGGCTCCGATGTCTCTTGTGTTTTCGAATTATTCTCCTTAGCATGGTATGCAATTTTTGGTAGTCTTTCTTGCAGCTTTTAATAGAAACGCATTTTGCAGAAAATGTTTAAAAATAATTCTATTAAAAAAAAAACGAAAAGCAAATTAAGAATGAATAGCAAAACAACTCTTAGAGAGTGTGGGTCAGAAATTCGAATGCATATAAGATTAACATTGCGGTGGTTTTATAAATTACCTAAAAATACTGTAATTTCGTTGAGGAAACTTAAAAACAAATTTTGGTACCTACACCACTTTTACTAAGAGAATATATTCAGTTTGTGCGATTGTATGCAACACCTGGAAGAGGTTAAGATAGACCCACCTATTATTATACAGACAGACGTATGGACAGACAAGTTTAGATCGAAGAGTCAGAAGCATTTTCTAAATCACTTTTAACCTACAAACCACCATTTTTAAAATATTTCGCATAATTCGCATAATTTATCAAAATTTACGACTGATTTGAACAAGGGGGCCAAAAATGGCTTGAGCCGATCAATTTTCAATGGGCTAAACCACGTCAGTTTGGAAAATTTTGCCAAAATTCTTAAAGATTGCAGCCTGAGGACTGAGCACAACGTACATGGACGGCCATTGGACTAACAGACGGACAGACAAGCGTAAATCATAATAAAAAGTGAGTTTACCTTAAGCGTGTCTGGGACTTACACATAATAATGTAATCTTTCCTGTGCTGAGAGCGATGTAGGGGTAATTAATGGTTGACCTTTTCGGACTGATACTTTTTTTTTCTCGTGACAACATTAGTCGAAGAAGGATGCGTTTCCCGAAAAGGTCTCTTTTTTAGCGCAGGGCTTGAATTCTTCAAAACTACCAAACGCAAGCTTATATACACTTCAGTGATGAAATAATTTATACTTTTACATAATTCTTAAAGATACTACCTATATATGAAGAAAGCCTTAGGGACAAAGTAACGCTTCATCTCTGAGAGAAACCGGTAACTTCTTTATACATCTGGCAAAGGTATCTTATACAGTAGCCTGTAAACATACCCGAGAGCAGCGCGGTAATTTTATACAGTGCTATCAATCAACAATAAGTATATGATGGGCGATGTTTTTTACGCGCGCTTCTTTAAAATGATAAATTCCCGTTATTCTACTCACTAAATATACACGAACTTCCTTTTCTCTAATATAAAAAAAAACGGATTTCATTCTCATACATCTTTCCATATGCACGTCTGAACATATTCGTGTAAATTTGCTTCTTGTTTGTACGTTTGTGTGTGTGTTTGTGTGCTTTGTTTATATTGTCGATTTTTTGATTATTCCTTTTATCGCGTAAACGTTTATACGTAAACAATACAAGCATCTACGTGCACTTGTAAGTAAGCACAAGTATCGCATCCATCAGGTGATGATTACATTAGAGCTCTCAGCTGTGGTTAATCTGTTTTGTTTTATTGTTACCAGTAGAGTATGCGTATCTAGTGTGCTTTGTTATCATCCACACGTAAGCGACAGCAGAGCATGTAAGGAAAAATTTTTAATCTTTTGCTTTAAAAAAAAAAAACAAAAAAACAAAAAGAAGAAAAAAAATTGTTTTTGTTTCTTTAAAGGATTTGATAAAATCAATCTCTCTTCCCTCACTGTCTCTTTACAGCTTTATATTTATTTGAATTCTTTTTTTAACCGGAAGCAATTGTTCAAGCATTTTAAATATTTGGTTCAGTTGCGAATAGTTTTGTAGCTCGAGCATGTCTCTCTATAAATAACAACTTACACATACATATATCTATTCATGTACATGAATAATATATATGTGCACCTATATACATATATATGTGTGAGTATAAATATATACATACAAAAATATAGTAATGATCATCAGATGTGTGAATATGTAAACATGTGTAAACACGCAGACGTATACATACATACATATATATAATATAAATATATATATACATATATATTTGTAATACCTTTACATTAGAGCATCATTTGTTTGAATCTAAAGACCAACAGTTGGCAAGCATCAGTTTGCACTGCAAACACACTAACTGACTCGTTTGACAATTACAGTTTGCACTGTGTGTTTGACAATGATGTGCGTGTATGTTCATAGTGTAACAACAACAATAACGACACAAATGACAATTGTACTATTAATGAATTTATATATAGTATAGCACACAAAAGCATATACAAGAAACCACTATAAACTAAAAACCACAAAACAAAAGACTCAATAATAGACTCTGTTTGTTTGTAGCTGTATAGGTGTTTCCATACATTGCTTAAAGTTGGTTTATTCTCGCAAATTGGAAGACTTAGAGTGCTATTAATTTAGATTTGTTTTTATTATTCTCTTCACTAAAAACATTCGTGTGCTATTACTTGATATTGATACCCTACATCACTTTTCTTTCAAATATATGTTAAGCTTGTGCGAACGTATGCAACACGCAGGAGGAACTTGAGATAGATCCACCATTTTCTGAATTGATTTAAACTTGTCTGTCCGTCTCTCCATTTTCTCTTCTTCTATTCGACTAAGAGAACACAAATTCTGAGATATTTTGGTAACCAGTATTGGTCCAAGGGCGAAGACTGTTACAAATTTCTCGTGTTGAACGAGTTTCTCGAACACTTTTCGAATTTGAAAAGTTCTTGCACGAATACCTGAAAGGTGGTGTAAGGTACTTAACGGCTTGGCCGTGTTTCACTGAACTGTTTTTACTTGTTTTATTATATTTCCTGTGTTGGATGACTATATAAAAGAAGAGGCATACGATATCTACACTCATTAACCATTAGGTCCGTGGCTCACTGTAATACTTTTATTGGCCTTTCTTTTATTAATATTCCGAAAAGCCTATCGGTATTTTCTTATGCTCATTTACTAGGCAATGAAGTCAATACAGTTCAAATAGTTCAATGCATTGAAAGTCAATTCCATTCCGTTTTCCTTGCTCTACTTTATGCTATTAAGCTTTCTTTTCTTTTATTATTTTCCATTTAGTTGAAAATCAAATGAGTTGAATTTAATTCAATTCAATAATGTTTTCTTCTGTTAAATTTTTTTTAATTGCATTCCGTTATACTTAATGTTTGCTTCTACATGGATCGTAACTTCCTCAGGCATCACTTGAGAAATGTAGGTGTTTCTGATACTGATACTGTAGGACTCTGATACGCAGAATCCTACAAATCCTGTGCGATTGTGCGGCCATCTGCAAAATTGCATATCGGGTGTTTGATAAATACTTCATAACGCAAGACACATTACGATACTTCTAACCGATCGAGGTCACGGAATTCGTAAGAATTCTAAAGCTGGAGGCGTGAAGAAGTACAATAGATATTTGAGATCGCGACACGGCTGGGCCCTTTAATAATGCAATATTTAATCTTTGCCATACTTTTCAATTCAACATAGCTTGTTCCAGTTTAATCTAATTTTTCACTTACTTTATTCGATTCTTCTCCACTCTACCTAATTTTCTTCAAATCTTTTGACAGTTATATTTCAACCCTTTTATTTATCGCCTGTTTCGCCCAATGAAATATAATTCAGTTCAATTATATTAATTTCAATTCAAGTCAAACCCATTTCATTTCATTCTATTCCACTCAATCCTCAGCTCAGTTGGACCCAATTCATTTATATTTTTCTCATTTGAATTCAACTTAATCGAAAGTTATTTAACTCTGTTTTGTTCTATTTTCTTTTTTCAATACCTTCCCACTCTACCTAGCTCTAGTCGAGTCTTTGCAACTCGATCCAATGAAATGTAATTTGGTTTGGTTCAATTCACATTAACCCTGTTCCACTTTGCTCAATGCATTTTAAATTATATTCCTTTTATGAATGATATTCTTTTTAATTTCATTTATTCCGATTGAATTCACTTCAATTCCATTAAGATAATTCAATTCAAGTTTGACTCAATTCGAGTCAATTCGTTGTCATGCTAATCAATTCGATTCATTATTTATATTCTTTTAATTTGATCTCAATCTCATTCCATTTTAAATAACTGCATTAATTTCTATTCCATTCATTCCATTTTTCAATTAAAATTTATTTTTTATTTGTTCTATTTTCACTTCATTGTTTGAAATTTCAGTTAAGATTATTTTAACTCAACTTTTACTGCTACAAGCTATTTCGATCAGTTTCATTCTGCATAATTCTACCCCATTCATTTCTCTTTGTGCCAATCAATTATAGTTCGGTTTTAATAAAAATAATTTAACTCAATTCCGTTCTATTCAATTCTTCTCTATACACATTTATTATGTTCTTAAATACTAAATTGTACACAGTTCCATTCAATTCATTTCATTTCATTTCTCAATTCAAATGCACACTGTACGTGTTCCACTTCCCCCAATTGCAATTATATGCAATGCATTTTAATTCGTCACAATCTTCCGATTCGAATTCGATTTACAAGTCATTATAATTCAGTTCCATTCATTCCTGCTTTTTCTACTCTAGTCACATCTCTTCTATTCTAATTCTATCAAAATCATTTCATATCGTCTCAATCAAATTCATTTAGACCTAAGCCAAAAGAATAGAAATCAATTCGTGAGTATTCCATTCCAATCTCTTCCTATCAATACCAAGTTACTTGATTCTTTCCAATTCATTTCATTTTTCAATTGAAATTTATTCTGTATTTGTTCCAGATTTACTTAATTCTTTTCAACTTCAATTAAAGCAGTTCAATTCAGTTCTTCATTGTTCCTACGTGTTTCATACCGCACAACACTCTTCAATTCATTTCATTTTTTATTTTAAATTTATTCTGTATTTGATCAGCTTTTAGTTAATTCTTTTAAACTTCGGTTGAACTAATTTAATTCGATTTTTACTGTTCCATTCTATTCTATTGCTATCACTTCTATTCTACATAATTGTATTCACTTCATTTCATTTTGTGTCAAGCAAATTTAGTTTGACAGTCGAAATAATTCAATTGATTTCTTTACTTTTCCATTCTATTCTATTTCCATCATTTCCAGTCTGCCTAATTCTATTCAAGTCATCTCTTTTCTTCCATTTGTTCCTCTTTTAGTTAATTCTTTTCTACTTCATTTAAAGTAGGTCAATTCTTTGGTGTTCAATTCTAATGCTGTTCAATTCATTTTATTTCTTTTTAATCATATAATTCATTATTGTTCCATTCTCTTCTATTCCTAACCCTAATGTCACTTTTCAATTCAAATCTACTCTGCATTTGTTCCACTTTTATATAATTCTTTTCTACTTCAATTAAAGTAATTCAATTCAATTTTTTAATGTTCCATTCCAATCTATTCCCTTCAGTTCTATTTCACCTGATGCTGTTTACTTCATTTTATTTCGTGTCAATCATGTAATTCTTTACTGTGCAAATTGATTACATTCCTATGAATTTCATTCTACACAATTCTATTCATATTCATATCATTTTATTTCTTCTCAATCAAATTCACTCCGATGTAAGTCAACGCAATCCGGATTAATTCGATTTGTGAATGAATTCAACAAACGGTTTCCATTTTCAAAGAAACGATATAAACTTGAATGATTATGTAAACATATATTGAAGGTAAATCAAAAATGGAAATAATTTTTTATAAAACAAATTTCTCGACAATTTAAAATCTGCTTTTATTATTCGCTTTGAGGGGAAAAATAAGAACCTTAAAAAATTTTCGAACACCATACTATCGCATCAAGTTGAGGTAGGCTCAAGCTTTAAGCATAACTAAATGAGCATAGAGTAAGAAAAATCAAGCACAGTTAATGCCTATAGTTACGATATATATGTAGAAGCGTACATGAGCATACATAGCATAGGAAATGTTTATGTTTACATACATACGTACACATTACAGAGATAATAAAAAAATTTCAATTATTCTTATCATCATATGTGAATGGAAGTTTTACTCATATCTTATACACTTACTTACGTACATAATACGCAAATCAGTCGATGTGACAGTGACACTTGCTTAAGGAACTTAATATCAAGCATCAGGAGAAAAGAAATTCTTAAAAAAAAAAAAAATAATAATAATAATAATAAAAAAGAACAGTAACATAATCTCTTGATTATTTAGGTCAAGTAAACACAAAAATTGAACGTAAAGTGTGCTGCGGCTATTGTTGTTGCCGCACATTCATATATATATATATATAAATATACAAATATGTATTTGCTTATGAGTGTTTTATATGCTTTTTTATCGACAATTATGATGCAAATGAATTGCGGATGTAAATGCATTGTTGTTTCTCTTTTCTTTGTTTCGTTGTAACACAAAAAACTTTTTCCTAAATACATAATTTTTGTCTTTTTTTTTTTTTTTTTTTTAATAATTTTTTTTGACCCATTTGAGTTAATAAACTAATGCTATAATGTTTGCACAAATTAAGCCACACGAAGCAAGAAGAAAGAATATCTAAACAATAACACTTTGCTATGCTTAACATAAATACTGTAACAAATAAAGCGTGCCATGAAAAAAAACGAAGCGAAATGATTATAAATAATATTTAAAACCAACTTTCAAATGAAAGTATATTCACTAACATTATTGATTAGACTCTTGTCGTTCAATTAAACATGCATGTAGTTAGTTAACCATGTCGAATAATATGTACAAAAAATTACCTAAAAAAAAAAGAAAAAAAAAGCGGAACATATATTGTCTTTGTTCGCTTAATTGATTTATATATCCATTGTTTGATTATATGTTCGCTTCGCTAATAAAACAAAAACCTACCGCAATCTTGTTATGCTTCTGAAAAGAATTCCATGTTTCATGTTCCAAGTGAATGCAAGAAGTGAATGAAAGAAATTAAACAACAACAACAAACAAAAACTTTAATGCTTATGACTGATGGGCAAAAAGGCCAAAAGAATGCCTGATCACAAAAATGTTTGTGCAAAAAAAAAAAAAAAAAACAATTACATGAAGTCCATATTGAAGGTTTAACAGACATTGAATTTAATAACCGTAAATTATCAAATTAGTGCGCACTTAATGCTTAACAATAACAATAAGAGTGAAGGGTGAACCAATCCAAATTATGCGGAACATGTGTACAAAAGTTTATGAAATTGATCGCATAAACGAGCACATGCTACAATCTCCAGCAACCTAATTATCGGGAACATAACTAAATCACGTAATATGTTATTTCTCAACAGGTTCGACTTGATACATTTTTCTCTTTTCGTGCATTTCGTTCCTTTATATTCTTTTATATTTAAGGGAAGAAAGTATGCATGTTTGTATATATGTGTATATATGTATGTATATATAGATATGTTTATATAAATGTATATGTATATATGTATAAATATGTATATGTATATATATGTATATATGTATAAATATGTATATGTATATGTATATATGTGTAAGTATATATGTATAGGGATATATTATTAAGACCGATAAAGAAGAGGTGGAAAAATATCAGCCAAAGAACAACAGGGACACTAATCAAGAAAGTAGTAAGACGTTAAGATAGATTAGGTGTATAAATAAGTTCCCTGTACCGTTAGAAAAATTCTTGGTACATAGCTTAACAATCGGAATATCAAGTATCGCTGTGTATGAGTCTATAAAGTCATAATATTCATCTATTTGGACATGTACCCCTTAGAATGCGGCCATTTCCTATCTCTTTTTCTCTGCTTAGCCATCCGTCTCTATTAGCGTCACTGTGTGGCACGTATATGGAACACTCTTTCATTAAATAATTAAACGTGCTTCGTAGGTCTTGCACTGTCCAGAGTGGGTGGTTTGCACCACACCCCAACTTTCAATCTGGTACACAGTGCTTGGAATAAGCCCTCTGCCCTGCAGAATTCTATTGCAGGGCTAAAGATACCCTACTTCAACTATATTAATTGCCAGAATTTATTTAAGTTTGTCAGGTCCATCTGTCCACCTATTCGCCTGGTTATTTAGATCGATCTTTTATAACTCCAACTGATTTACAATCGTTATTTGAATTGATTTAAACCTACGTCCCCATATGCCCTCTTGTAGATCTCAATTTTGTACATACCAATTGATGTAGAATCATTCTTTGAATTTATTTACGCCTATCGTTCTACCTGTCCATCTGACTCCCCAGATTCAGCTTTTATCATATTGTCCGCTTGTCCGTTCTTTTGTATATTCTATGTTTATTGACAGGTTTCGGGCTCAATCTACATAGCGAAATTATCGAGGTATGTTGTTGATATTAGGTACACCGATATGTTTTAATGCAATAATTGGCCGTATCAAAAATGGATTAAATGGAAACTATTTTACTATCGCTCGTCGTTTAGCACCGCGTATTGAAAAAGAAGCCAATTATTATTATTAAGATATTTAATAACCGTCTTCGTTCCAGCGCGAAATTTCATGGTTTTTTTTTATAAATTCATGTCCATATCTATTAGCGCTCTTAGATTATCTTTTATCGTCCTTACTTACTCTGCCTTCCACGAAAGTGTTTTTTCTATTCATAAATATTCGTATTTCAAACATAGAATTGCAACATTTTTTATAACTCCTTAAGGTATACAAATGTCCAAGGACACCTAGTGCTATTCTTTAAAAAAATAAATAAATACTTAAAGCAGAATTTTGACCTTTTTGAGGGTAGAGCAAGAAAGGTAGAGAAATTTCTCGAAAATTATACGCTCATCACATATTTCATTACCCAAAGGTAAAAAAAATTAAACAAAATTATATATATGCACGTTTAAAAAACAATTACTTTTGTATATTGTAAAAGAAATTTTTTTTTTCGTTGTACATATATTTCTTATATTTAAAATAAATTTTTTACATATAAGAAAAAATATTTTTTTTACTTTGTGTATACCTAAAAATATATTTTTCTGTATATTTTGTATACCTAAAAATATATCTACATATATATTTTTCTGAATATTTTTACACCTAAAAATATATATTTTTCCTTATATAAAAGAAGTGGTTTTTATTTTTAAAATAATATCCATATTATTAAAAATGTATATTTTTATTTATTTATTATATTTAAAAATAAATATTTTTTAAAAACTTTTAGAACATTTTTTTATTTTTTTTTTTTAAATTATTTTTTTTAAGTATTTTAAAAAAGTATATAATTTTTAGATTTTTTTGTATTTAAAAATACATTTTTTTAAATATAAAAGATATCTTTTGTTCCTGATTTTTTTTTTTTCAAAGGAAATTAAGTTCAATACATTTTCCATACAACATTTAAAAAGAGACCTAATTAATGACATGAATGTATTTCAACGGTACGTACATACATTTTACTAGTATTTAACATTGTTTCGTGCGTATCAACGAATTGACCCGCATTAGTTATTTTATTTAAGTTTTAGATGCGATTCACAAATTAAGGTCAAGATTTCAAGTTTATCACTTTTTATTGAATTAGTTACATGAAAATTTGTGTAAATGTCTGCAAAGTAGAGGCTTCCAAAGACTAAATTAATCGAATTATATGAGAAACGTGCAGTTTCAGGTGTTTTCTGAATTAATTTCATTTCATTTTATTTTTTTATATTTAAAACCTGTTTAACCGAATATTTATATGTTTTTCTATTAAAAAAATATAAAATAAAATAAATAAAATAAGATCAAGAAAAGAAAAAAACAATAGACAAGAAAAAGAGGAAAAAATAAATATAAAATACAAACCTAATAAATATATATATATATATGTATATACATACAGGTGGGCAAAGTCACACGAGTCAATCGTAAAAAAAAAATTCCAATTTTCAAAGCAGCTTTAATTTTAGCAAAATCAACAACAACAACAATGGAAGCTAAGAATACATATATATGCATATATACCTATATATATATATATATATATATGTATATATATATATTCGTACATGTATAATGAGCATAAAAATATCAACAAGAAAAGCATAATAGCTACGGCATGGCTACGAAGGCTTGCTGCAATGACCGCCACTAACAGTGTTTCGGATAGTTTCATTGACGCTTTACTTTGTATTGTAGACACTAGCAAAAGAAGGGGTTATACTTGGCTCCCTTCTAAACATCCATAAAGATTTTATCAATTATATATAAATTGATTACTAAAGGAAATGACGAAATCAATTAAACTTTTTCTGTCTGTACCGCTGTCTGTTACGCTTTCAAAACCTGGCCAAGTATAAATAACTTAATTTCTAACGACGATTGGCGAAAGTGATGTGTATATACATCCGCGATTAAGAGAAAATTTTTAAAAATGAGAAATCTACGCATGCTATAATCTTTCACTAAATCATCACAATTTGTATGCTATGGCGGCGCGCGTTACTTAAGAGATGCCGTAAGATTGCAAGAATATTTACGTTTCCCGAGCAAGTTAGCTGCTATACCCGCATATATTCCGCCGCATGGTCAACTAGATAAGATAGGTAACCATTACCAGGTCTATGTTCGCGGATGCAAATCTCAGTGCGGTTTGGCTATCCTTGGTCGTAGCTATAGAAGTGAGAAGTATTGCATTTACCCATCGGGCACACTTTCAGTAAGTTGTGTCCACTCCGTACCACTTTTTTTCTTTTCCAACTTTTTGCTGGCCATTGCTGTACTTGCACTTATAAGAAACATTATCGGAATGATTGATCACATCGCAAAGGAGAAGAAAAAACGACTAATAAATACATCTCTAAGGTAACAAAAAATTTCCTTTTTATACCCACTACAACACTTGTGGGGACATATGTAACACGCAGAAGAGCTTAAGATAGATCCACCGATCGATTCAGAATCGCATGCTGATTTGGTCTACGCCTGTCTGTCCGTTCGTCCATCTAATGTCTATTCATTTAAATTTGCGTTCAAGCTGCTGGTGGCAATTTTTGAGATATTTTGACGTAATTTGCTACTGTCACGTGTTTTTTTTACCTAAGGACTAACGCAATTGAAAATGGTTGGGATCGGTCCACTCCCCATATAACGTCCTGTTCTGAAAAGTCGTTATAGTAGTCGTAAGTAGAAGTATTTCGGCAATCCAAAGTGGTACGAAAACTTTGAACCCACTCTCATATAACGAAAACTGCAGTTCATTCGACAAAAAGGTATAGTTTTCATGATGAATAGTGGCAATAGTAATTAAATTTAATTTATTATTAATTTTAATTAACTGTGCCAAATTTGTTGACTTCATGAGGTTCGAATCTATCATATATCATTTTCATCTCTATCATGTACCTACTTGGAAGGAAGCTTCAGAGACCCCACAGAGTATATATGTATTTTTGATCAGTATCAAATTTGAAATCGATGTAAACATGTCCATCTGTCCGTCTGTTGTAAACATTCCCCTGGCCGCAAAAATGAAGCTATCGACTTCAAATTTGGCAGATACGTTGGAAGTTCTTGCATGCAGATTGTTATTGGAAAGTGGTCAAAGTGGGCGCGCCCACATAAACCATGTAAACTGAGAACCCCTCTCTTTTTCAAAAGGAATTACTTTTACTTCAATTCATTACTATTATGTAAGTTCTATGGGGGATGCTGCAGCAACTATATAAAAATGAGTGAAATTGACCACGCCTACCCAATATCATAGTATAGCGAAAAGCTATACTATTTTGCGCTTCATAACGCGAAGAAGCAGGCAGTACATAAATTTTTGCGAGGATTCCGTCACGACCAAATATAATTTTCTTACTAAATTTATGATGAAAGCGTTTACATCAAGGGAATAAATATTTTATTTAAAGAGTTGTCTACGGCTAGCTTTGCACTTTTTGCATATTTTCGGCAATTTATGATTTCACTTCTAAAAGAATTGTTCGTTTTTGTTCCCCGAGAAGATTTTTCAAACTCAGCACAATCCTCAAACTGCTACTCAGGAACTGCGTGAATCCTGGACGCAAACAAATACGCATCTAGTCAGTCTGGTGTCTATTAGGCAAAGGCCTTAGTGTTAGAATTTCTTAAGTGAGAAATTCTAAGTAAGTGCTTTACTTGTCTATGAAAAAGATGAGTGCAACGTTACTATGGAATCGAGAAAGTGATCGCCAAATTTCGCCACTTACTACAGTTACGATCCCACGCCAAGCGAGCATAAAGTACGGTTTACCGAACTAGGAATTGAAGTCCAAAATCTTACGATCAAATATTGTAAAACGAAATTTCTCGTAAATGTTTGCAACAAATTTTCAAACTTTCGACCCAAGCTGCGTATTTATAGTTTTCTCCTTTTTTTTTTTTTTATGTACAAAACTGCTGCCGTTTATTTATTTAAAAAATGTAAATTCCCATCAATTCTGGGAAACAAATATTGAACGAATGTTTATGAGTGCAGATATCGTATTGTGTAGATTATCTTAAGTTAATTCAATCAAATATCGCATGCTTCTGCTTTTATATACAAGTTTTTTAACATTGAAAATATAATAAAACAAGTAAAAGCACTTTAGTGGAACACGGCTTACCATTAGACGCCCTACACTATTCTACAATTATTCATATAACGCCTTTTTGAAAATAACGTATTATAGGGAAAGTGATCGAAAAAATGGTCCGATTTGAATCATTTTCAACAGCGTTTGTTATTGGGGCGGGGCCGGTCTATAAGTTAACTGCAAAGCAACAAAACAGAGCGACGGACGGATGTAGGTCTATCTTAAGTCCTTCTGGCTGTTGCATGCTAACTTAATATACTCTTGTACCCTTGTACTCCGGTGGATGGTATAATAATCATTGTATGTTAAAGATTTGTTTTCTTCTCCTTCAATACAAGTTTACGATTGATATCCAAATTTCACTGTTAATATGCTCCTTTGTTTTTATTGTTTCAATACTCGCCGAAGAATGAGGATTATCTTAATTTTGTCAAAACGTTTGCAACACCCGGAAATGTATATGTATGAAATGTATATATATTCCTAATTAACATTAAATTCTGCATTAAGCCTGTCCATCCATCCGTCTGTGTAATGTCTATTCTAAACATTTCCTTGGCCGCAAAAATTAAGCTATCAACTTTAAATCTGATAGAAACATTGGAAGTTCGAACAGGCGGGCTGGTATTGGAAATGGATGAACGGGGCCATAGGGCATGCCTACAGCACTACGTAAACTGGGAATACTTCTCTTTTGAAAAAGTAATATAAAATTGATTGATTTTTGCTCATTACTCACAAAACTATAGCAGATAAATGTAAAAAATTTGAACGCATATTTCAAGAGCGAGGCTTTTGACCACGCCTACTTAAGTATAGTAGTATATAAAAAGTTAATTATTTTTTCTATACTTTTATAAAGAGCAGAAGCAAGCTTCAAATACTTCATGAAGTACATAAACTCTTGGCAAATTTGAAATTCAAAACGCTTTCACACATGCTTCGCCTTTTGGTCTGTCCATCTGCCCGTCTGCTTAACTACATAGTATCGGTGGTAAACATTCTGCCATTCCCAAAAATACAAGCAAATTTGCAAAAGAGAATGTAAATAACCTAAATTGGTGAATGGACACGCCCACAACAGTCACACATGCATGCAATAACAACTATGAATGCCTTCGCTTTTCCTGTTGTTTGCTCGTTGGTCATAAAGTACAACGATAAACTACGCACTTTTTACATGTAATTTTTACTTTTATTCTGAATGTGAAACAATCAGCCATGCCCACCCGATGTCTACAGAATATGGAAATTTTCTTTTCTCCTTTTTTAAGTCATTCTTTTACGATAAAGACGTCGGGAATAAGAGATTCGGTCACGACCGGAAATGATTTTCTTATTTGTTGTTGTTTTTTAAATTTATTTCCAAAGTTGATATATATAGTTTTTTGTTTTTAATAAAGCGAATAATCGTTTCGCTCGTAAGAAAGAATTCAATAGAAAACTAGAAATTCCATCCATTCCATGCGTATAAGCATACATGACTGCGCAATGACCTGCAAAACCTATATGTATATATATGTATATATTTATGTATGTATATTAATACATACATATATGTATATATATAGACAGACAGACAGACACAGATGTACATATAGAAACATAGATGTTTATATATAAACATAAAGAATTAGTAGAATTAAACACAAGAACTACTCAATGCCTACAAAAGTGGTTCCTGTTAGCGAAAAGCTACACCAACGACGATGTAAGACAATAATCCATTACTTACATGATTTTATATATATATATATATATATATATATATATATTTGTTCACGCATTTATTTATATATATATGTACATATATTACTTTACATATAAACTTATGTATATGTCGTGAGATTTATACATTGATAAGAAGTTATGATTTTTATATTAATACGCAAAACAAATCGGAGAAGCTTAACGTACAAAAAAAAAAAAAAAATACTTATCTTCACACACGCATATGTAAAATGGTTGTACATATTTTTGGTGAATTTTATTCGTCCTACTGTTTTTTATACATATTTCGTGCCTTTTTTTTTTGTGCAAAGCACAGTTTGTATCTATCACTATAAAATCTAAATTGAGTTTTACTGCAAATGTTTCTTAGATATTAAATGTCATATGGTACGATATCAAGACATATATTATGTAATATTATAGATTTTTGCACTATAATGTAGATAAAATCGTTATGATAAAATAATATAAATTTTCAATTCCATTTATATTAACTGAGTTAATTTAACGCATGGGGTATTTTAATAGGTACAGGAAAAATTTCGTGGCGTTTTTATCAATAGATAGCATTAGAGCCGCTTTCGTATACTATTATTACCAAGTCGTTCTATGGTTCGTTTCGTTCAGTTCAGTACTGAAATTCCATAGATAATTTAAATAAAAGCACTATAGTGTGTGACGGCTCATCATTGAGCACCCTATAGCATCGTGCAGGTATTCATGTAACGAATTTTTAAAATGGAGCGTTGGGATGGGATGTGGTTAAAAGATTGATCCGGTCCCAAAACGCTTGCAATCGCTTTCGTCCTTGGATGAAAATACGTCAGTATACCAAAATATGCCCTAATATGGAGAGTGCTCGAAAAAGTGCACCGACCCAAACCATTGTTAATAGAGTTCGTCCTTGGATCAAAACACGTCAATAAAATATTTAAGGCTTGTAGCTTGAATATAAAAAACCCAAGACGAGCATAATTTGATTCAGAACGTGATCGATCGGTTCTATAAACAGTGGACATAGACTCAAGTTATTTTACGTATATAACCACAAGCTTAATATAAGCTTGTATCGCAAATTGTAACATTTTTAAATTCACTCGAAGGAAATTGCATTCTGAAAAAAATTGTATTGTAAAAGATGACTCGATCAAGGCAAAAATGATTCTAAGGCTTTGAGAAATCCTTTTTGTGGTGAAAAATGCCGCGCGCTCTGCTTAAACAATCAGTGATAAAATCGATGAAATTTTCGAAATCTTTAAGAAAGTTGAACACATTTAACTTTGCAGCCGTCGTTTTGAGACTAAGCATTGACATAAAGAAGCCCTGCTAAGCCATTTGTATAATGCTGAATAGAAAAAAAAAAGTTTGATATTTGGATTTCAAACGCTCTAACCATACAAAGTTCAATGGATCAAATTTTCCAGCTTCAAAATCTTAATAGCGTGAAGTTATCTCACTGTACGTACTCCAAATTTTTGTCTTTACTAAATGCTAGGCTAATTCCACAGCTGTTTTATGCCTCGGCTAAGGAAAGGAAATTCTTAAACTAAAAGGAATACTTATTTCGAACTTAATACTGAAAAAGACTTCGAGCAGTAGCAAAAGAGGCTATCGGCGCTATTTTAGAAAAGAAGATTAGATATTGCGCCTAAGAGTTTCAATAGAGCTATATATTGAATTGATATTCTGTTCTGTAGCTGATTTTAGAATGTCCACAGGATTAGTCGCTCCAAATGCAATACTTCTTGTCAAGGAAAAGTTAACACAGTTACAGAGAATGTGCTTTGTAGTGAGAGTTTGTCCACAACTGCAGATTGGGGAGGGAGACTTCTTCAAGATCCATTGGTGCATTGCAATTGTATGAACAAGGCGAATTCTCGAAAATGTATGAAAATCAAGAGATTTTCCCAATATTTGTTGGATATAAAGATGCATTTAATTGAGGGTTAATAGAAGAGCAGTGCTGATGATGGTATTGCAGATTTTCGTCTGTAATTTTCCCTTTAACTTTTTTTCCAACGTATCTTTGAAGATCCAACTTTTCCGTGACATCATTCATAATTAGAGGTGCAGAAGCAGCATACTTTGCCGCTCGATCAGCTTGCTTATTTCCCATTAAACCGATATGACTTGGTAGCCAAAGTATTTTCATTTTTTCGCCGGTTATTGTAATGATATTCCTTAACTTGTTGATGGTGCTCCATCGCCAAGTCGAAGGATTCCTTTTTAGTACAAACAAACCCTCAATGCAGCAATGACAATTTTGAAATAGAAAATACAAACATAAATAAAAAAATAAATCATACTTGATGTTATAAAAAACTAAAAAAAGATATATATATTGTTACTATCTACTATGTAGTGCCCTGCGCACATAAAAACACTCCTTAAAGTATCCAAAAATTAAGCAAAAAAAATTTTGAAAAAAAGTGAAGGGGGAACTACGATGTGGTGCCAACATAATAAGTGAAAGAAAAATAAACAAAAGAAACGTCTCGCCCGCGAAAACGCTACATTGCATTTTCGCTGAAAGTGTGACACTGCACCCGACACCCCGTTTACAGTAAATGTTGTCATTAGCATTTCATATTTCAAATAAACGAAAATTGTAAATAAAATTAAGCAAAATTTCTAGTATATAAACAAGAAAATATCGATAAAGAAATTAATTCAATTTCAAAGCTTCCAAGCCGGACATGCCTTGGCATTTTAGAAACTTTAAAAAATAAAAAAACAATTGAATTCTTTTCACTAGAGATCGACGCTCTTCGTCGAATTTATTTTGACAGGTAAGGGAGTGTTTGTCTTAGCAGGAACAGTCGACCAGTTAGAAAACAATACACATAAGCATTGCATCTACAGGGGATCCTTAATCAAATCGATTAAGAAAAAATACACACAGCCATTGGATTCTTAGGGAATCCTCTGTCACGCTACACACTACAATTAATTTGGTGTCTTACATATATAGGAGAGGGAGTAGTCGGGGCGATTTTCGCAATGATAGGAATGACACATGGTAATGAAATTAGGTGTTGCTTATAGGTTTTAGTATATATATTTTACAATATCTCGCTCCGATATTTATTTTTATGCCTTAATATATTTAGCAATATATATGTATCTCATGGTATATATGGGCTATAAAGGCTACTAAGCCTACTAAGCTAACTGTAAAGCTTAATAAAAATAATAATAATAAAAATAATTTTACGCCAAGTTTAGAGTAAAGTACTAAAAAAGAGAATAAAAACAAGTATTCGGTCCTGACCGAATCTTTTATACTCATCGCAGCTGATTTTTTCCATTTTCAAAATAAAAGTTTTCACCATTTAGACGTGTGGGCGTTGCAAGGGTATGCTTTGAAAAGTTTAAGTCAATTACAAAGTTGCGCAAACAGACAGATGAACAGACGAACAGTCGGATATGTTTAGGTGCATTCCAAGTTTGGCCACTGGCCAAGAATTTATACACTTTATAGGGATTTTGAAACTTGTTCCTGCGCTTTAGGAAGGTATTAAAAAAAATTTATAGAATTGATAAATCGATCTGATACACTATAATATTGAGTAGGCGTCGCCAATTTTTATTATGCACTGCATGCACTACAGCCCCGCCCATAGAATATATAATTAGGTTTTTATACATTTATCTGCTGTAGTTTATGAGTAATGAGCAACAAACCAATATTGTATTGAGTGTGAAAAATAGAAGTGTTCTCACTTCACGTGGTGTTGTGAGCGTGTCCTTCGAGCAGTTTGGCTTATTTTCAAAACTGACCTTCGTGCAAATTCGTCCAAATTTGAAGCATTAGGTTTGCGGTCAGGGGAATGTTTACAACAAACATTACACAGACGAGTAGACGGACAGACGGACATGCTTAAATTGATTTAGAATTTGATACTGATTAAGAAAATTTATGGTTTGTGTTGTGTCTCTGGTATTTGCTTCTGGACATTGCAAACGTTTCGACAAAACGAATATACCCTTTATCCTTAGGTGATGAGTATAAAAACAGAAACGAAAACAAAAACAAATAAGCAGATTATTGCAATCATAAAATATTTTTACGAGCATTCGTCACACACATACATATCACCAACCCATTTAACGGTTGACTGGTAACAGCTTTCTTGCATGCCTAATAAAAAAAAAAACAAAAAAAAAAAAAAACAAAAAAAAAAAACATATTCAACCCAAAAAAAAAAAAAAACCCAATTTTCCCAAAAAATAAAAAAAAAAAAAAAAAAAAAAAAAAAAAAAAAAGCAAAGAGGATAAGTAGATAATCCTAATTTCAAGTGTGAAAGAATGTTTGTTTTTTTGTTTTGAATTTGTGTATAAAATGAATAAAACTAGTGTTAATTTTTTCTCCTTTTTCCTTATAAAAAAAAAAGAGTTCTTCTCGCTTAACACTGAAGTTACCGGCACCAGTCAATTTAGCGGATTTTTGTTTTTAAAAATTTAACATAACAAAGTCGATACTTTTAAATATTATCTCTTGGCGTTGAATAATACAATGCAACGAATATTTATATATATGTCTAGTCTTTTTTTCTGTCGCCCCGCACACTTTTCCTATTTTGATTCCAATGTGACTTAACTGTCATTTGTAAAAACATTCCTTGATCGATTAAGAATAGCTGGGTGCAAAATATGCGCGATATGTTCCCATGCACGCCCACATTGTACTAGAAACTGAAACAATCACAAAAAACACTGATCATTTTTTCAAATTTACCTTTGTAAACTACTACCCAAGCGTTCGTTAGAACCACCTGCTTATTCGATTCGATATGGTTTCGAACGACCTACTAACACCCCTGCAATTAAAGACAACATTTTATTTCCAATTTATTTTCTATTTATTGTACTTGAATGGGAATTAAGGGCATTACGCTAATACTCTCAAATCTGCGATTAATTTATGGGTGCTTGTTTGGACATTGATCAATTTTTCACTTCAGGACCCATTTATTATATTAATGAAAATATTTTTCATATATTTAAACTTTGCCGCATCTTTCTTGCAACATCGTTATAGTGCCTCAAAAGAAGAATATTGGCTTGGCAGCGATCCAATCATCGCGCCATTTTCGCACTTGTTCAGCATTCTGAAAGTGCTTGCTGGCCAACCTACGCTGCCTCGATTTGAGCAAGAAGTAATTAAAAGGCGCTATGTCTGCTGCAATTGGGTATCCTTGGCAACTCTTGCAGTTTGTGGTCGAGCGGAAATGCGGAGGTGCATTTGCATCTGTTAACCGCTATTACTCGTCGTTTTGCCAAGATACATCATTCAGTTTGCTCACTTGACATTGGTAGGCATTTGCAATAAAAGTTTCATTCGTTTCTAGCCGTTCGTAAAACATATGCTGCCGCCATCATATCCACAGGCGAACTTTATGGCAACGAATATTTCACTTCAGTGTCGATGTGGATTCGAAGATTTTTTGAGCGCTTGAGCTAGATTTTCATCTAATAGGTCTTGCAATTCATTGGTTTTCACACTTCTACACTTCAACACTTATAAACTAAAATCGCTTATTGGAATATTATGGAAAAGCCGTAAGCTTCTGAATATATCTGATGGGCTTTGGCAACAGATTTCTTTAAATCAAACAACAAAAGCAATGAATGTCGAAAATGCAATTTTGAGGGTTCAATGATTAGTGTCTATACGTACTAAATGTAAAACTGTTGTTTTATGTAGAGAAAAACCAGAATCATCGAACTGGACTGCTATGCACAATGATACTTCCCATTACTATATCATTTTCTCCAATATATGTCGCTGATCAAAATACATGCAAGCACCCAATAAGCATAAAGAAATAATGAAAAAAAGCACCAACTGCCATAGTTAGAAGTTAACTAGGCGATCTCCACTTAAGGACTGTACGACTTTAGAACTTGAAGCTGCAGTCTCTGCTTAACGACTGTACGACTTTACAAATTGAATCGCCGAACTCTACGTAATGACTGTGCGCCTTTTGAAGTTTACTTGCCGATTTCTATTAAACGATTGTTAGGTTTTACGGCTGCCCCTTAACGGCTGACACCTGCTTGTCTGCATTTTTCAGCAAAGTTACATCGTCCGCTTTACTCTTCGCTCTTGTGTTTTACATTTATTTGTCCTTTATTCGAATGCTCATTGGAATACGGAATTTATTCTTATTTGAGGACGTCTTAGCAAACCAATTGAAATAATTTTTGGTTTGAAAGTGGGTTTAATAAACATCCAAGTGACGGATTTTCGAGAATATTTTCATGGTATAGAAAATTATAGACGAAATATTTGAAAAAATTGTCGTTGTTTTTCGAATCGCGATTTTATTGACTTCTGCCTTGTGGACGTGCATGCAAACAGATTGTACCCATTTTTTATTGAGATATGCTTAATCGATCGAGGAATGAGTGTGGAAAATTTCACCAGCCTATCTATATTTTTACAGCTGTAACGATTCGCTAGATTTATTCGTCAAATTAACGGGTGTCGGCTAGTCTAGTGTTAAGGACGTACACAATTTATTCACCGCCAATTGTTAAGCAATATTCGTTCAATTACACCTGCTAATGTTTGATGAATCAACTAAACACCGCGCGCTAAACTTAATGAACTCGCACATGATGTGCCAGACGTTTAAATGCTGAAAATGACGCACCTGACATTAGCAAATTTAATTATAGAAAAATTTATCGAATTACACCACAAAAAAAATAACATTAAATTTCGAGACGACAGACACGTCCACATAAGTACAATTTGCGAATATACAAAAATTATTCAATATTTACAGAGAAATAACAACAAAAAAAACAATATCAATAATAATGACGACACATTGCTTGGTTTAAACTATTAAGTACATAGGTACACTCTGCTGACAAGTGCGATGGACTTTGCGAGAGAGAGGGAGAGAGCGAGAGACAGAAACACCAGATAAGGTTTAGTTCATTGAAATTGAAGTTTGTTTTGTTTACAAGCATTTTTTTTTTATTACAAATAATATTCAATGAAAGCATTACTTACACTAGATGTATATGCAGGCAGGTATATGCATACATATATATATACATATATGTAGACATGTATGTGTACGTATATATGTATATGTGTAAGTATGTGCATGTGTATTTGTATAAGCATATAACTAAGTATGTATATGCGTATATATGTGTATGCATATAAATTTATTTATATACATTTATATGTATGTATGTATTTATGCATACATATTTACGAAAATTTCATTTACATTTTATGTAAAGCGTCAACATGTCGTCACCTCTTTGAGTAAAGACATTCCATAAGCATTTATCCATGCATGCATGCACCATACTACTCGCGATCAAGCAAACTAACCTTATGAGCATATATATTATATATACGTAAATACACCTAAGTTGTCTTTCAAGCATATTTTACTGTAAAAAGTGAAACAAAACTAATTTAAAATATGAAGACATTATCGTTTAGTTTTTTTTTTTTTTTTTGTTTTAATTTAAGTTTTAGTTAGCTTTCGCGTAATTTATTTGAAAAAAAAAATAATAATAATAGTAATAAAAACAAACAAGAAAGCTATGGTCGCACTTTGGACACCCGCAGAATGTTTCCTTTATTGTGGATAGATGCTTGGAACATAATTTATATAATTAATAAGTACTTTATAAAATTCATATTAAATTTGAGATCGATATCTGTTACTAGTCGATAGTGGGGAGGAATCATATATATAGAATTTAGCTTTCGCTTTCGACAAAAATGGAAAGTCAAAGGGAAGAGCGAAGCGAAAGCCAACTTCCCTTTACGTGATTGCCTCGGTGAATTTTTGACATTGTTTTAATGCTTTCGTGAAATGAAGTTCTAAACGCATAGCGATTAAATGCAGCTCTGTGAAGTCTCAATTAAGGAAACTTTTTAAAGCTTTTTTTTTTGGAAAGGTTGCTAGGGGTTCCAGCTAAATTTCAAATCGACTTCTAAAATATAAATCTTGAGTTCCATATGAAGTAAAAAAGTGTTGTAGACTGTTTCCACTCTTCTTTGATTTCTATGTTCTGTTAATGCAATTAAAAAAAACTTGCTACGAACCTAACTGACTTTTAGATCGATATCTTAGATGTAGGACTTACGTACATTTTAGGTATCGCCTCCATTTTTCTGTGCATTTGGGCTAATACTGATGCAAACACTTGAATCAAGAAAGTCTTTAATAAAGCTTGCACTTTATTTCCGATCGTTAACTCATATCCAATAAAATTTGTAAGATATGGATCTTAATCGCTTTTTAGAGATTACTTCAGTTTTCCTGCAAATTTAAGCTAATACTGTTTTGTAGAACTCTACAAAAAAAAAGGTCTTAAAAACTTATGCTTAATTTTATCCATTAAACTTCTACTAAAGTAATGAAATTTTTAGACTCACTTTCAGCTGTTCTTCACGGTTTCCTTTTTTTTTTTAAGATAAACAACCACTGGTGTAATAGGCGGCGGTTAAGGAAAGTCAAGAAAATGGAAAAGAAAGTAACCGCAAACACATTTTCCTTCACACCTATTCTCCTAATTAGTCGTCCTATATATAGCAACGACGATTCCATCGCATTCACCCGCCCAGAGAACACTTGGGGTCTCTCCTTTTTTTTCTTTTCTTCACTCGGAGATGACCTCTGTAGATGTAACGCTGTGGCGGTCGGAAAGTGGTAAGCAAAGATGAAAAGATGGGGAAGTGGCCACAGCCTAGACCGGGTGTGTACACAATAAACTTTATGCTTTATCCAATGTGCATTCACTATAGTTACGATCTTGGGCTTGCTGCTGGAGATTAGTCCAATTTTTTTACAAATTTCAGCGATTACTTTTTCGCAGAATTCAATGGAGAACACCTTCTAAAAGCTTGCAACAAATTTTAGACAAATATCCACTAATGTTTTCAAGAAGCGTTCTAGAGATTATTTTTGCTCTTTTTCGGCTTTGGACTTCCTGCGAGCTATTTTTGAATACTTTTGCTCTTAATCAGCCAAATCTTTGAAAATTTTGTCGATCGATATTAGATCGATATCTGCAAAAGTTCTGGGAGTATTGTAGCACTTTTTAGAAAATATTTCAAAGGTTTCTGCAAAATTGAACCAAATGAGCCAATTTCGATACTTCTCCAAACAAGATAAACTCAAAGTTTATGCCGAATGTAATATAGTTCTTTAAAAACTCCCTGTATTCTTGAGTGCGTTAAAGAGAAACGCATCTATTTCTAAATACTTTTTTAGAAATTTATGACTGCTTTAGTTTCCCCACAATTTTAATCGAATAGCGTTCATTTTTTTTACTTCACCGTAGAATAAAAAAAGTGGCCTATGTTTTAATGATTACTTTTCCGTTGAAATGCAACTCTCTTGCTTGTAATCTGCTGAGAGTTCAAGTAATGAAATCGAACCAGAAAAGCCTATGAAAAAATTTTAAACAAAAATTCTTTACTTCTTGAACTTAAACAAAACAAGCGATGGCAACAATGTTACTTTGCTTGTTAGTACCGGGTAAAAGTGCATGTTTATGCCGGCTTTCACTAAATGCAAGTAAAGACATATGTTTATATTTCTGTCACCTTCTCCGTGCTAAGGTATTAAAGAACTATGAAAAAGAATTGGAAACAAAGAAAGTGTTACAATTTCAATTATTGTACAGCGAATGCATGAATGAATTGATTATTACCGGCAATATGTTTTACATTTATGTTCGCTTCACTCTTCTTCTAGCGCATAAATACCGTAGAGACCCGGTCATTGCCTTATTCTTCTGCACTACTTGTTCCGCATTCAAGAAGATAACAGCAACGACAACAACAATTAACTAACACTAACAAGTCTATGGTAACTTAATATATGCAAATAATGTTGGACTGAAAACGAAAGAAAAAAAAAAACACTGAAATTATAAAAAACTGAAAGAAAACAAAAAGGAAAGAGAAAAACGTAACTTGCTTGAAATAAAATATTTGCAAACAAATTTTGATTATATAGTTACCATGAAATTTTCCAAAACTTTTTCGTTGTTATGTTCGAGTTCATCTGAAAATGCTTAGCAATTATTTAGGTTTTAAGGTCTCTTCTTGTACTCTATACTTATGAAAAATGAAATCGAAGATTTAGTTTTTGCTAAAAAACCAGTAAAGCAATTGGATAATAAAAATTGTCTTTTGCACATTCTTCGCTACTTTTCTTCACACCCTACACCACTTGTCGTGTTTGTGCGGGTGTGTACAAAATCTAAAAGGATTTGAGATAGGCCCGATTTTTATTATATCAAGTCATGTCCTGAATCGATTAAGCTCCTCTGTCCGTCCATCTGTCCGGACGTCTAATGTGCGCCCAGTCATTCTTGCCTTCGACTTACAGGTCGCATTTTTTTTTATGCAATAAGTTACTAATAAGTGTTTTAGCCTAACGACGAACGCTATTAAAACTAGTTCGGATCAGGCGAGTTTATTTTACCTCCCCTATGACACCTTATTTTTAAAAGTTATATAAGGTGAGCCTTGGCTAATTATAATGTTTTCATTTGTTTTTAAATGATTTTCCCATTTTTTTAAGTCTCCATCGGACGATCCAGGTATGCTTAAAGGCTATCTTCCTGTGGAACGATTAGAATCGGAGATTCTGTAAAAAGCGCTCATTTTTAATTATCGTCAGATTCTGTTTCTTATCCCCTGTCCCCTAATTCTTTAACTCTGTCCATCTGTCCGCCCATCTAGGCAGATATCTGGATTCAACATTTTGATAAAATTTGAGATCGAACGACATGATGTTTTATGAATGATGACTAAACAACAAGTTTGGAAACGGATGCGATACATCCGCAATAGGAAACAGCTAGAGCTTACACATTTAACCACTTATAGTTTCAACTTTCCCTTTTGCTTTCTGTAATTCTATGATTAACTCGTTCTTTACATTATTTACTTTGATCATAGAAAACCTTCATTCAATTTGTCACAACTCAACGGTATATTAAAAACGGATTTGTGCAAAATATAGCGCGCAATTTCGTAACTCTAAAGGGAAACCATTGAAATCACTATAGACATATACTGGCGTCCATTAAGCACTTTACGTAACCAGATCTAAGTCAATTCTTCCCATATTATCTTAACAGAGCATCAAAAATTATACCTTGTTCCGTTATACGAGGTACATTTTTCATATAAGTCCTTACAGTGGAGGGGCCAATGTAAATTGACGTCGTCGAAATTTAGCAGATTTAATTTTCTCGTCAGATATCTTATTGATCTCCACTTAACCCGTTCTTGCCACAAGTTACGAAGAATGAGAGTTGTTTGTAGCGCTCCTTTCCCAGAGCCTTCATAAAACGAGTGGAACTTTGGACTTACCTGAACCAAATTCGATACATATGTGGACCAAAACATGTCGAATATACGATTTCGTTAAAATATATGAAAAATTCCCATCTATAGGTTAAGGTCAGGATTAAAAATACATGGGCAGATGGACAAACAGAAAAGCAGGTAAGGGACAATTAATCCAGATCAGTTTAAATCAGTTCACAATATGCTTCCGAAATAATCGATACAATTAAAGATTAATTATGAGTATTACCTACACCCAAACAAAATTATATTCTGCACCGCAGCTGTTGTAGGGTATAAGCAGATAATTTTCTTTGCGATTAAAAAGATAAAATTTTCAAAAATATTAGCAAAAGTAAAATGGGCGCTTGTGCTGCTATTTCTGGCTATTACTAAAATAAAATAATTGCATAATCCCCACCAGGTTAATAATCTACTCAGATTTTCTTAACTCAAAAAAAAAAAAAAAAAGAAGAAGCAAAAGCGCTGCAGTGAGCCACGACTCTACATTTATTCGTAAATCGAATTTTCAAAATAAGACTTTATAAGGGAAGTGATTGAAATAGTGGTCCGACCCGAACCATTTACAACTATTTTTGTCCTTGGGCTAAAACACTGCAATGTACCAAATTTAATCACACTATTTCAAAAATTACTTGACGGACAGAAGAACTGACGAACTGGCAAATTTAGATCGATTTAGAAATTGCCTCTGAATAGATTGGAATAGGATGAATATAAGAGAACAGGACGGAAGGACGGTCGGACAAGCTTAGATCGATTTAGAAATTGCCTCGGAATAGATTGGGGTAGGATGAATATAAGTAAACAGGACGGAAAGACGGACGGACAAGCTTAGATCGGTTTAGGAATTGTCTGTAAATAGATTAGTACGTTGAATAAAAAAAAAAAAGAAGAACTGACAAATTCACATTGATTATCAGAATGATCCTGAATCGATTTGTTTAATAAAATGTGAGCCCATCTCAAGGCCTTCTGGTTCCTGTCTTCATTATCACAAACTTAATATATCCTTGTGTCACATGTGGTACACATACGGTTGGTTGGTGATACTCGCTCTCTACGGAGTATCTTCAAAGTTTTGATACAAACCATTTGATTGGTTTGTACTATCTAACAATCATACGGCTCGTTAATAGTGCCGACATCTATATCTTAAACTACGAACTAATTGAGTGGTTGTGGAATTAAAATGAATTCTGTTTGTTTACATTAAAGATCTTCTTTAAAACGCTCGTTACACTTGTAAACTCAATAACTTCATTATTTCCTTCATAGATTTTGTCTCTGCTCTGAACAATTATCCAACAAACTGTTTATTTATTTGTCGGTGTTTTGTTTCCATTTCTATTTGGTTTTGCGTGTGCACTTGTAATTAATTAAAAATGTATAAACATTTTAGCACCATTTCGTTTACTATTAACGAATGAAAGCTAGGATGGAAAAGTAGGCAAACATGACATGACACTCACGCAACGCGGAACGCAAAATTTCAGTAGAAAAACAATTTTAATTGATTTAATGAAAGCCTATTAAACCAACTTTTGCTTAAGACTTACACGCACATTAATGCGATAGACTTGAAGTGAATAAAAAGAAACGAAATGAATAAAAGCGAATTGCGTTAAACGAGCGCATAATACACAAATTTAACCGCGATCTAAGCGGAGTTAACCTAAGAACGCGTGTTACAACTTTGCATTTCTCATCATTGATAGACAGGCAAACGGATATAATATCATTGATCCGTTAATACTGCAATGATCAGGAATATGCATACAAACTGCAATTTTCAATGTGGTTACGGATTTCAATTAGGTTATATTAGGTTAGAAGATGGAGATTAGGTTAGAAAATTTTCAAACCGCATAAACCAAATTTCAGCTTTCATGAAAGTTCAAACAAATGGTAGCGAGAAAAGGGTTGACTCAAGATTTTGCTTTGAACAAAAATCTAAAAGTATTCCTATATAATACATTAGGACGTAAACCGCAGAAAAGACCGCAAAGACTTTTCAGTACGACCTCATATATGAATTGAAAGTTACACTTTTCCTATCTTCAAGATGTGGATTTGGATGCAGGAAACTTATTTTCAAATTCGGTTAATTGCCGTTAAAGGAAAGTTCTTAGATCAAATAGCAGAAAGACAAGCAAGTCGAGGAGCGGATTGACAGATGGATATGCCTAAATCGACTTAAAATCGTTTATCAATTATCGAAAATGTTGTTGAGAACTTTGTGCGAAAACTGTACACCCACCATCAAACATATAATAATATTGGGCTGACGGATTTAATTAAATCTTAATCTGGATTTGACGATAGGTAAACCGGCAAACAAATATAATTTATATATAAATTTAAGAAATGAAAAAACTCCTATAGTTTCATACTTTGATCAATTACTAGTTTTGTGGCATCTCCTACGCCTATATTATTAGACGTCCAATTGCTAAGCTGCTTTGCTATTCAATCTTTCAAAGGAACGATTTTTCGTTAATAGGGGTAAATGGGATGATTGATCTGGTCCGGAGTGCACAATACATTGTGCTGCTGAAAGTTCGCATAGTCGTGTAGTTTTTATCAAACCAGGTTGCGGGCATTTTTCGCGATTTCTCCTTCACATGTTAAAATCATTTATTCACTTCTTTTCTTAGGGATACAATGTCCATTTTGTGTTCATTTTAGATGAATATTTGCAAATCATTTTTCTATCCCTCTTTTTGTACACTACATAGTTTGTGATGCAAAGCTATATCAAATTCGTATGAGTGTACATATGTAACACCTACCTTTGTATGTCAGTCGAAAAAACCTTCCTTCCGATCTAACCTTATCTGCCTCTTTTATTGTGTTCAACCGACAGATCGCTATTTTCGAGATATTTTGACTGAAGTGTTTTGGTCCGTGGACGAACACTACTGAAAATGGCTGGGATCGGAGCACTTCTTGCCTTAAGTTGAAAAGTCATTATAAGAATAACTGTACAATAGCGCAGAGGCCACCCTGGTATTTTTGCTTGTTGTTGATTAAGACATATAGGAAAGGACTCACTAAGAATCTCAACTAACAACTTCTGTGGAAGCAGGTTCAAAGCCTAAGTGCACTAGATTTTTCAATTGAACCGGCATTCACATAGTGCTAACGCAGACAAATTTAATTCTGTGAGTTTTCCCATGAGTTTGCTTCACTCACAACCATTGGAATCAAGTTGTTGTCACTTTTCCTTTGGGAGAATTTTTAATTGCATCATAACAACAACTAGATTTGTTTTTGGACTTTTAAAGAAAAATCAATTTTTTTTAACATTAATTTTAATGAAAAGTACGTCTAATTATCGCATACAAATTTTCTTGCTAAAAAAAAACAAAAACTATATCTGTTTTCATCCGAACATACAACATTAGAATAAACATTGAGAAATCTCAGGCCTATGTAGTTGTGTTGTTAATGTGAAAATTTCACTTTTTCTATTTGGAATTTCGCATGCGTTCGTTTGTCTCAAATCACTGTCTAGGAGTCCATCTTAAAGCAAACGAAAACTATATGCAATAGTAGCAACAACAACAACAACGACAGCATACCCAATTCATTTCACTTTCATTTCATAGTAAATAGTTGTTGGCCAGTAATTGCTCTCTCTCTCTCTCTCTGTTTTTTTCTGTCTTGTTTTTGTTTTTTCAAAGTATTTTGTCTTTTGTTTTTGCTTGATATTATTTTTTTTTTTTCACTCTCCTGCTATTTATTTCTTACTACAATTTTTGTCCTTTTTTTCTTCATTCTTTTTACTCATTTTGTGTTTATTTTATCGTGCAAGACAATTCTATGGGCGGGTAAATGCATGTCATGTAAGTGGATATGTATGCAGTTACTGTCAATAGCTCTTCGTCACCCACAGCACAATTTGATTTGAAACATTTGTCTTTGCGTAACATACGTACGTCCATGCACACATATACGCGTTTGTATTTTCATACTAAAGCGATTACATAAATGACTGCATTTGCATGCCCGTGCATGCCAGTAGTATTTACCTACAATTTGTCTCTGAAACTGTGTCCATCTCATGAATGCATTCATTGGTTTTATTTTCCTTTCTTTTATTTTTTCTGTGCTTTTTTTGTTTTTTTTGTTTTTTCTTTTTTACTTTGTAAAATTCACATTCTTAGTGTGTGTCTTTCTGCATGTTATTGGCTTTGTATGTCGTCTTTTACTCTTTGCTTTAATTTCTTAAGATTTATGTGATTTCTCGTCTGCGTTTCGTTGAGAAAATAAAAATTTAAAAAAAAAAATTGCCGTCTGTTTTAAAAGTTTTAAAAGTAGCAAAAGAATAAAAATAGAAGTGCATCTGCATATATAGCGATATGCAAGTATTGTATATGCAAACGTACATAGCCAAAAAAAAAATATAAAAAATATGTTTAGCTTTTAATTATGTATTTTATATATTTTTAACTTTAACTTACGCATATATGTTCTGGGCATTTGCACCCACTGCAAATCATCACCATTGGTGATGAATTAAAGTTTCTCAATTCTCTTATATCGTTTGTCGCCGACAAACGCTTTTTAATAAAAACACAATTTCATTAAATTACTTTTTAGATTCTAGTAAATAAATGTAGAATGTTGGAGTAGGCGAAGAATGTCGACTCAATGATTGCGGGCTGAAATCACGGAGTTCGGTAGAATTTTCAAAAAAACCTATCCTAGCGCTTTTGAAATATTAATCTTAGAAGTCATTTATCATTGGTTATAGCCATAAAAACGCTGGTATACCCTACCCCCGTAGGTTGTAAGAAAGTTATTATATCCCGCAGCCTTTGTGGTTCAAGATTGCAGTTAGGTTTCTGCGAATGTATATAACACCCAGACGGACTTGAAATAGACCTATCTTTTATTACACCGATCGATTCAGAAGAGATATTTTTAATTTATTGCACTGACACAGAGAAAGTGTTGCATATTTCGAAGTCAGAATATTTATGGCCTTGATATGGAGACTTGATTTCATTTATGTCTCGATGTATTATAAAAAACAGGCTTAAAATATGTTTGTGCGAGTATTACAATGATTACGTGCGAAAGTCTGCACGAAAGCTTCTCAATGAAACCTTGTGGCGCAAGAGTATATTAAGTATGTGGGAATGTATGCAACACCTTTAGATAAGTCGACCATTTATTATACCGATCGATTCAGAATTTCTCATCTAAGCTCGCCTATCTGTCTGTCCGTCCCTCCATCTGTTATTGTTCAAAATATGTTTAACCGACACTTTTGGGATATTTTGGTAAAATTTGGTAGGTTAACGTGTTTTTGTTGAAGGGCAAAGGCAATGTGAATCGATCCGTCCGTCTGTTCGCTTCATTTTATTATGTTCAACGTACAGACTGCAATATTTCAGATGTTTTGATAAAGTTTTGTACACTGGCCCAAGGATGAACGATATTGAAAATGGTTTCAATTGGTCCACTTTTTCGACCATTTTCCATATAAGGCCTTATATTAGAAAGTCATTATATATATAGCCTTTAAGCCTTATTTTAAAAGTCTGTTATATAACATCGTATATAAAAGGTTTATTGAAATCATGATCAAAGCATTTAAGGAGAGTTTCCATGCAAAGGTTTACTAAACTTGCAGAGTCGTACAATCGTGTAACCATACAAAAAAAAGGCAAAAAATGTCTGTTGAATTACTATGTTTTTAATTGTTTTTCTCCTTTCTCGATTGTCCCATTTCAAAATCTCATGTAAATGATAAATTAATTGACAGCATTTATTATCTTCACACGGTTTAAGTGGTTTTACAACATTTTTTCAACGATAAGGGCGAACAAAATACAAAAATAATATTCAAAATCATAAATACCCGAACTGTCAGACGGAACATAAAGGAATTTCATTCAATACGTATCAATTAAGTTACATAAATATTTTTATATTTATTACTTTTGCCAAAGCAAGCTATATGTCTGTATATACCTTAATGTGTGCTCTGAGCTCACATTCTTTAAATGCAAAGTTAATCCGTATTTCACTAGCTTTCGCGTTTAGTAATAAAATATTTTATGGCTTTTATTTGCTCCACAATGATAGTTACATGTTATAAGCTGACCAGACCTCTTCCCTTTTCGAGATTTATATTGATTTTTAATGATATCTGCATACTTGCGCAGCTCTTCTTTAAATCTCATAGAAAATGAGAAAGAAAATGATATGTGTACGACTAAGAACCGAAAAAATATTCAGAAATGAAAATTTTGAATAGATATGCGACATATGCGAAGACTTTTCATGACCAAAAAAGAAGTATTGTCACAAAAATTGTCACAAGTTTCTGCGCTGTTCCAAATATAAAGATAGGTATAAAGGTAGATTTACGTATTCTGTCATCTCAAGGCCTTTACAAGTGTGTTTATATGTGCACATACCTATATGTATTTATATATATATATATATATATATATACATATACATACATATATGTGTATATATGTACACAGATATATATATATTTCTTTTTTAATCTGACCAATCACTTAGCGGATGTACTCTGCACGTGTATGCTACGGTAACGGTAAGGAAGGAGTGGGAATATAGAAGAAGAGATAGGGAGAGACTGTATCCCAGTGGAAGTGTGCCCAATCCATAACCGGCTGCGTACTGGTTATAGACTAAGTATGGCCAAACCGCAATAAGATTTGAATCCGCGAACACCGACTAAATAGCCACTACACTTATCCACTCAGTTATGCTGCCGCCCGGGAAAAGACATTACTGTTCCTTTAGGTACAGCATTTTTACAAAAAGATTCTGTTCGTCTAATACCACATCTTTTACATTATGTCCAAACTCATTTTTACTTTAATTTTTTTTTTTGCACTCGAATATTATAAGCAATCTATGATAAAACTAAAAAATTTGAGCCATCTATATGTAACTTTTTCTTACCACATAGCCGTTTAACATGTTTCTTTTTTATCAAGTTACGATTTCAGCCCTTTCGTTTGAATCTAAACTGAAATTTTTTTTCATTGATATTTGCGCCTTAAGTTTGAAAAGCGGACTAATCTGCATAAGTGCTGTACAAAAAAATTTTATACAGATTTGTAAAGAGTAAGTGAGCAGTGCGTTTTCCCTTCCTCTTAAATTTTATAAAAATTGGATTTGGAAGGTACACGGTATGTGAAATATTCGATGTGGGATGGTGATCGGTTGAGCAAGGGTTCGGAGTGTGCGAATTTGGGTTAGTGTATGGCTTAGTATAAGCCATTCTAAGGATTTATACGTTTTTGGTGGGAGCCGTATCTCTTCTCTCGATAATTAAATGAGTATTGTTTTGATGTGAAATAAAATTTTTTTTCCTTCATATTTCCTTTTTAAGTTAAAAAATAATCTAATATGCATAAGTTTTCTAAAAACATGTATATTGATACATAGAGAGTAGGTAAGCAGTGTGTTTTCCATTTACATTACAATATACCAGGTTTTGCTAACTTTTATAAAGTAGTTAAGAATGTACGGCTTATGAGCCACCCTGAGATTTTATATATGGTTTGTTCTTTAAACTAAAACTTTTCTGCGGATGAAAATGATTGACTTTTTTTTGTTTTTAAAGAACAAATTGTCTCAAAAAAAAGCAAATTTTGGAGGCAAGATCAATTTACAAGTCACAGTTGCTTTAGTGACTTTTACAATGGGAAAAAAATTGAATTCCTTGTATTAGTAAACCGTGTCTTTTTAATGACGAAAAGTAGTGTCGAACTAAAACAATGGCGTAAGAAGTTTTTTTTGGACTCTTCTCCATCGAAGCCAATGGTAGAGAAATGGTGTCCCGATTTCAAAGGGGACCATACAAGCACCGATAATATTGGGGGATCAAGCCGCCCGAAGTAGGCCGTCGTTCTCAAACAGTTTATCCAAATGCTCGTAGTTGTTTCGGAAGATCGAGAAGTGAGGGTGAGTGAGACCGCCAGCGTCTTAATATCAACAAGCAGAAGTGTACCTACTAACATGCCTTATATGAATATTTGTTCATGTAATATCAATCGCCAAAATAGAATAGCGCCCTGGCTCACATTTAACCAAAAACAACAATGTGTTGGTTAATCAAAGTGCTGTTTGAAGCTATCTAGGCGAAAGAAAGAGAATTTTCTCACGCGATAGATGACAATGTATTCATCATTACACTCCAAGGTCACAGAGCAACCGGCAGAAGTCGTCCCAAACGTCCAGAAACGCCAAAGTGGGCTAGAAGGCCTACAATGTTCCTGTCTCGGGATGCACATGGTTTAATATTTATCAACTATGTTGAAAAAAGATAATAGTGAAGATCGGTAGTGAACATCATATGACATTGTTAGTCGCTTTGAACGACGAGGTAGGAAAATATGGCCTTGATCTTATGAATTTGATGAATGATGCGTTACAATAGACTATGTATTAAGCAAGGATCCTATACAAAATCCATCACTAATTATAATCTGTTTAATTTGGAGTCTTCAAGATTCAGTTGACGAAACGTATTATAAGCTTTTACTTATTTATCTTCTTTTTCTCTTTCTTTACAGGTAATAATGCAACGACCTTCGTGATCATCACCAATAATAAGCAGCAATTACCAGAAAACTCATTATCGAACGCCTTAACAATGCCACAAATTTATAGTTTGTTAAGTATTAAAACATCAACATCAACAAGAAATCATCCAGCAAAGCATCGAAATTATTCGCTTACTATTGCAAAAGCATAAAACTCACTTTCCATTTCAAAAAAAAAAAAAAAAAAAAAAAAAAAGCAACAAAAAACACAAAACAAAAAAGGAAATTAAAAAAAAAAAGAGAAAAAGTTTTAATAAATTTATTTAATTGAAAATGAAAACTTCGGCTAAAATTGAAAAATGTATTATCAGCGAGGACGACGAAGACGATACAGAACATGATGATGACGACTATCGCGAGCGACGACATTACAATTATGCAAAATTTCGCAAACAAACTCTGCAAACAATACCGCGCTATGCTAATGATACGGTTACTTAAATTCATTTAAAAACCAGAAACTTCCGAAACGAGTTCAACGTTTGCGTCCTTTGCATAAAAAAAAAAAAAAAAAATGAATAAATAAATAAATAAAAGAAGAAGAAAACTTGTAATGAATAAATAATTGTTCCCAATTACAAGGTGTCAATACATGTATATATATCTACATATATATAAATATATATATATAAGTTTTTAACATTTCGTTTACAATTAAACGATTAACGAACAAAAAAAAAAAAAAAGAGGACAAAAACCAGTTAAAAAACAAAAATAAATAAAAACGAATTTTTGTGTCGTGTTGTTGTTAATTACATATACAAGCAATTTGCTAACGCATTTTTTATACATACATATATATTTCGCTATCTTAAACGAAGGGGTGTAACCGCATTAAATAAAGCCCCAGTGAAATCATCTGAATACACATATATAAGAGAATATTTTAAGCGGATGATATTTCATTGGAAAGTGTTGTTGCACTGTATAGGTAGGATACGAAAGGCACCGTTCACATAATTGAAGCGTGTGTCTGTTCATGCGAAGGAATCTCCGTTTGGATTGGAGGGCCCTAGCGCTGCTGGGTGCCCTCCTTTCGATTATAATCGATTGGCCGGGTCTGGTTTATGCAATGCCGATTTTATTACCATCATCATCATCATCGTCGTCGACGTCGTCGTCGTCGTCGTCGACAACAATTGCATCCACACCCATCGCTGCTTATATTGAAAACATAAATGTAATTAATGTGACTAAATACGTGTCGTCTGCTGCCGGTGCAATGTCAGTTAAGAATAATAACAAGAACAATAACAATAATCTAAGTGAGCAAAGTTTGACACAAAACATACGCTATAACGCTACTATGGATATTGCTGGCAGATTTAGTTTATTAAGGAAACAACGAAAGATTCTTTATCTTAACGAAAACAATATGAATCATTTACTCAATAATAGACATTCAACGACAAATGAGAAGCAGGAGGTTAACGACAAAATAACTCATAGTATTAGTAAACAAAATATCAATAAGAGTAATAAGAATAATAATAATAATAATAATAATAATCATAGCGGAACTGCCATTTGTGCCGGCCAAACATACAAATATACAAATCATCCGAAAATTAACGCAACAGAAAATTTTCATCAATTAATTGAGGAAATTCCTATTTCTCATATGGCAACAACCACCGAATCCAATACATTCACTACCGACATTTATAGTGATATTGCCATCAATACTGAAAGCAGTGCCGTTAATGAAGATGAAGATAATGATAACGATAATGATAATGAGAAAAATTCTTCATTATTTGCTGCTGCATTTCAATTCTCTTCATCGAATCATTTAGCTGTTCTATCACGTACCGAGCGTAGTATAAGTTCACTTTCATCATCGCACAGCTTTCAAAGATCACCTGATAGTGTTAGTAGCAGTAGTAGTAGTAGTAGTAGCAGTAGTAGTAGTAGCAGTAGTAGTAGCAGCAGTAGTAGGGGTGTTCGCAGCAGTAGCAGTAACGGTAGCGGTATTGTACGCCGTTCTTCAGATGCCAATGGTGTGAAATCGAAAAGACTGAATAATTCTAGAATACAACACAACAACAATAATAAGAACAACTTAGATCGCAATGAGCGTTCGACGCTTTCTCATCTCTCGGGGCCGTCACGAAAAATTCAATTGTATATAAAAAATCGTTTCATTCAACTAATGCCAGATGGCACCGTAAATGGTACGCAGGATGATCAAAGCGAATACAGTAAGTCTTAAATGCTTTTATTATTTTATATTTTCTTTTATTATTATTATTATTATTATTATTATTATCAACATCCCTTATATTTTAGCAAAAACTTGCGTGAAAATATGTATTCAAAATTTTTCAATTTCATATCATTTTTATTTTGACTTTTTTCTTAATTTTTTTAAGAAAATAATAACATTGTAAAGTCTCAAGGAAACAGGTACATGGGCTATAGTGGGTCAAAGCCGATCATTAGATACCCTACACCATTTCGTTTAATTAATAATACCGCAAATATTGCCTTCGCGTAATTCGATAATTTTCATGAAAGTTCTAATATTGGACTTTGGTACTCAAACGTTCAAGCGGTCTAAGTTTACCTAGCTTGATTTATTTATCAAAGATTATACCATTTTCCAATTGCTTCAGTCATAACAAACCGCAAATTAGACTTGTTCTCCCAAGGAGGGCTGGTAAACAATAGATATATGTGGTCCAACTTAATTTACTTGTGAAAGATTTTTCTAATTTTCAGTTGTTTCCGTTACTACAAAACGCACATTAGACTTTGTTCCCCAAAAAGGACTTGCTATCGTGGGAGTCTGTATGTATGGCGCGGTACCAAAAATGGACCTATGCGATCCAAATTGCCTTTCACAAATTTACTAAGTACAAATTTTCATTTTAGACTGTTAGAAGTGGACTTTGTTTGGCATACAAAGGCTTATTTTTCATTAGAACTCTCACATGATTTGCGATCCAAAATATAGATTTACTTGATCCAATTAATTTTATTAATTTTTATGTCACGTCATTCTTATAAATGAATTTTCATTAAGAAATAATGAAAGTGAGATCTTTCTACCATATAAAGATTCAATGTTCCTAGGAACGGTTATAGGAGCGGGGAATCAAAAACTTTTTCTATTCGATCCAAAGTTTTTGCCCTAATTAAGGATGTTGAAATACTATTACTGAGCGACTTTTATGGCGGCATTTTAACAATTCAATTTTTTTTCTTATGGCGACTTATTGTAATAAGGCGTTATATCGGGGCATTATATGGTCCGAAACATTAAAAATTGCCCTTCGTTCTTAAGCGAAGACACGTCAGTGTACTAAGTTTCATTAAAAAATATCTCAAAAATTGTGACCTGTAGGTAGCAAAGACGGACAGCCAAGGTATGCCCTCAGATCATTCTTGAGCATATGCAACTTCTTTCGCAAATATCTGAGCGAGGTCCTCATTTTTACAGATGGGAGAGCGCTTAGCGCCGGTACATTGGTAGCCAACGGACAGACGGGCAGACAAACTTAGGTCGTTTCATCCGAAAATAATTCTGAATCGATCGTTATATTAATAGGCGGGTATATCTTAAATTGTACTGGATATCACACCCGCCCGCACAAAATTAATTTACGCTACCATACCTATATACAAATACTACAAGTAGTGTAGGGTGTAAAAAGAATTATTAGAATTGATGTTTTTCAACTAACAAATAAAATAAATTTATGCTGAATGATTCACCAATAATTTTCTCTTTTCTTTTTTTTTTAATTGCAAAACCAAACATAAAAATAAACTGTTACACCAGTTACTTTCAAGTGTTCTCGATAGTATTGCAACAAATGAAACCATACAGAGAAAGAGAAAGCAAAAGATAAAAAAGAAAAAGAGCAAACATTCTTGAGAGTAATCAATTAAATTTTTGAGAAAACCTTTAAATCAACTCAAAAACTTCTTTATGGGTTCATTGTCTTTACTTTTGTCTTTAGAATAACAAAACGCATCCAAAGCGAGAGTAAGTTAACAACATCATATCAACAACTTGCGATCTCTGTTAATAATTCAATCAAAAGCACAGAAGTCAATTGTCTCATGTTACAACAACGCAACGTTACACGTAAACGTTACTCACGTAAACTTGGTTGTTTTTTTGGCTTTTTTCTGCTAGAGCACCTTATATTGAGAGGAGAAGAAAGAGAGAGAGAGAGAGAGAGAGAGAAAAAAATAAAGGAACAAGAACAACAATCAATAACAATGTTTGGAATATATCTTGAAATCCCATAAAATTATCATTAAAGAATTTTTGGGGGAAAAAGCATGTTTTTGATCACAAAATAATTTTTTGTTGTTGCTTGTGTAGCCTTCGTATATATGTTTATTTATTTATATGCAATCGTGTCTATATATTATGTATATGTATATACAAAATTGTACTTATGTTACGATGTTGCTTAGCCTTGCGATGTACTAAAAATTCTTGAAAGAGAAACACATAAAATATGTCATTCGTTTAGTGATAATCGATCTTGAAATTACGAACAAATCTTGGAACGAATCTTCAATACCTAACATATCGAATCAAAATCAAAACATATAATAATAATAATAATAATAAAAATTGTTAAGTAGTCTGTTGGCAATAAGCCTTTGAGCTTGAATATTGATTTTGATGTTGCGCCTATAGTACGTTTGTAAAGCGCTATTGACTTGGATTTGCTAATAATTCATAAGATTTTGTTTATTCCAAGAATGTTTGCATCGGCGGATTGACATCATCTTCAAATTTGATACGTATTGCAAATATTTTTACCTTCACTATAATTTTCTATTTCAATTTTTTAATAAAGAACAGACGGACAGACGGACGTGGATAAATAAAATTATTTTAACTTTTCATTACAATTTGCCAGTAGCAGCAAAACAGACAGACAGACGGACAGAAGGACATGACTAAATTAAATGCATTTAATATGAGAGGTTCTGTAGTGATATTACAAACGGCATAGCAAACGTAGTATGCCTTGAAAATAAATAAATTGCAAACAGCTACATAAGTTTAAGAAAAGCCATACTTTCAGGTATACATTCTAAGGAAATTTTCGACTTCAAAACTTTCGACAATCATGTCAGTATAATGATCGTTTTGCTTTCAGATAATTATTGTTATTGTTCAGCAAGTCCGTTAAGTTTCTTAACATTACGATGAGTGACATGACAGCACACCTACGTAGAGGTGATGGAATGATCGATGTACTCTGGGCGATAAAAAGAAATACTTTTATGTAATGAATCATTTTCATAACCCATTTCATTACATTCTTGTGATTCTTTATTACTAACTTCCTTTTTATTTAGTTATTAATTTTTGTGAATGAATTTTAGATGCGACAAATTATTATAAAACATATCAAAGAACGGCGTGATTGCTGAGATCTATTACACGGCATTGAATCCATCTTTCTAATGTCAGTCACTAGCATAGGTACGATATTTAAAAGAAAAGAAGAATTTCAATGCGATATCTTTGGTATATCGGACCTATTTTATATCATGCCAGTCTGAATAAAATTTCGCCTGACATTTGGATCATCTTAGATTTTAATTTGAAAAGTAGAACAAGAATAATTTGGAAAATAAGTTTGTTCTTCCGGAACTTCACACTGCGGAACGGGCAGTTGAAAGGACAGACAGACGGACACGCCCCCCTAAATTGACAACCCACAATTTACTTTACTTTATGGGATGTCTAAATGGGGTTACCAATGTAACCCCACTTTTCGGTTAGGCAGCAGCATATAAAACTGCAACTCTTCTAGTGATAGAAGTTTAGTTAAAAAAAAAAAAAACGCTTACTAAGATTTTCAGCGGCCTAAAAAACTGTCAACTTTACTTCGTTTCTGTCAAGAAAAAATTTGTGATAACTTTACCCTATAGTGTTTTTGATGCTTATTTCTACATGTTACAAATACTTGTCAAATGCATTATGCCCCCTATGGCGAATATTAAAAACATTTTAGGAAATTTTTTTAATGCGCATTAGTAAATGTTGTAAACTGAACAGCGGGTCTTTTGGAATTTTTGTAAAAACGCAAAAAAAAAAAAAAAAGAAATAGTAAAGGACATCCAAGTAAATGCTTAAACTAGATATGCGGATTATATAATCGTAATCTGTGTTCTTTATTTCTTATTGATTGTATATTTTACTTTTAGTAATTGATAAAATTTAATCAATAAAAAGGTATGTTTTGTCTTTAAGTAAAAAGAAGAAAAAAAATAAAAAACAATAAAAAACAATAACTGCAATATTATTACAAAATCAATTCTTACATGCACTTATTACATACACCCTGTTACATATATATGTACAGACATACTTGCAAACATGCATACAATGCTTTCATGCATTCATAGATAGTTATGTAGCTGTCATAAATCTTACAATGTGGCCTAATCCAATTTAATAAATGCACTCGAGGCGATTAAATGCAAGCAAGCAGGAGAGAGGCAGCCGAGCCGTCGTCGCAAGCATTCAAACGTTTAGTGCCAACACCGTCACTTGTGCCGGCATAATATCAAGTTTTAGTTATTTTGTATTTTTCTTATTTTATTTTCTGCAAAAACCAAACAGACCCAGTAGCCTAATGCCCGATAAAAAAAAAAAAAAAAAAAAAAATAAATAAATAAATAAAAAAAGCATTCATGTATGTGTATACACGCGGCAATACTTAAACATTGTAAATGCCAGAAACTTAACAAAAAGAGTCAAAAGAAGCGTTTTACTTGCACACAAACGCACACGCGCACACACGCGCACACACTCACGCATATATACATTATAGATACGAGAGCTTGCATATAAGCATAACAAAGTGAATTAAATTTTACAACACTTGATTTGAGGACATTTGCTTATTTTATTGCATTACTATAAATCTTATATGGATCTTGTGAATATTGTTTTTTTTTTTTTTTGCTAAATGTTTTAACAATAAATCGCATTTTATTTGATGAAAAAAAGAAAAAGGAAAAAAATGTTCAGATTTTAAAATGATTAATAATTTTAAACCGTATATGTTTTAAATTATATTGGGGTTTTGCGTGTTCACTCAAAATGCATATAAGAATGCATCTAACCGGCAGTTATTAATTTATTTATTTTTCTTTTCTCTCTTGTTATAACCATCACCGAAACATAGAAGATATATTCATGTTGTCAAAACGTTTGCAACATGCAGGAAAAAGACTCAGAGATCCCATCAAGTATCATGATTAGTGTTCTAAATTCTAAACCGATGTCCGTCTCTCTGTCTGTCTGTGCAGGGTCTGTGATAATACATTCTCCGGCAAGCTGTTTACTAGAAAATTTGGTATAAACTATGAAAATTCTTTCACGCAAGTTGGTACTGAAGTTGAGCTAAATCGCCGAAAGAGCACGAGCGCAGTTCAACATAACCTGAGACCATCTCTGTTTGAAAAATTGAAGAGAACGAAACAAGAGAACATCAGAGACTACATAAAGTATATAATATGGCTCTAGTCAGCATTAAGTTCTAAACCGATTTAAGCATGTCCGTCTGCCTGTCCCTATTTGAAATGTCTGTCATTGGCACTCCCCTTCAAGCTATGTACTTTGAACTTATCGAAAACAATAGAAGCTCGTGCATGCGGGTTGATATTGCAATTGAAGGAAATCGCCCAAAAGACACGGCCGCATTTCAACATAATCTGCGACCATCTCTGTTTCCGGAAATAAAAACAAAATTCGTTTTATCCTCGATAAAATTTTGTTTTTATATTTTATGGAGGATCGTGAAGTAATGGTACAAATATAGAATAATTTGGCCACGCCTACTACGCCTTTTTTGTGTCAAAGCGTTCCCAGCATTCACAAAAAAAGCTTCAGTGACCCTATAAAACCTATATATGATTGATTAGTATCAAATGCGAACGGCTCTAGATATGTTTGTCCGTCTGTCTGTCCTTTCGCAAGCCTATTAAGTGTTGTGGCAAATGTAGCAGTGTTCACAAAAGGGGAAAAAAGAAAAATTTGCTATTCATTTATAAAAATTGAAAATATCGGCCACGCCCATACAAAGTTATAAACGATCAAATTTTTTTCTTTCTTTCAATTTTTCGTTAATCATTAGCTAAGGAAGACAGAGTGTTAAAGATTACTTCTTGACTTGGAGAACAGTATTCGACAGACTGCATGCGTTCATTCTTAATCAGATAATGTGCACGTGGTAGTTTAACGTCTTGTTCGCTATCCGACATATCGATATATGGGCGTCAAATAAAAGGATTTGAAGAGTAGATACAGATAAAAGATGAAATTAAAGATAAATTTTCACTTTTATTCTACAAAAATAGAAAGGTCAGTCATGTCCGTTCAATGTTATAGAGATTGGAAATTTCCAGATTAACGGTAATGGGCATAGAAGATTCGGCTGCAGCTGAACATAATTTTCTTACGTGTTTTTCTTTTAATTTAAGGAGCAAAAAAAAAAAAAAAAGAAGAAATCTGTGTCAATGCTTGCTTTCGAGGTGTTTGATAGATAACAAGTTTTCATCAAATAAATAAAAAATATAAAATATTTTTTTCCATTTTTTCTCGCAAGGATTTAAGAAAACTGTCAGTAATAATATTATTAAAAGGTTTTTTATTTTTATTCTTTTGATTTTTTTAATATCTTTAGAATTTCGCAGAATTTGTTTATTTCTTTGGTGCATTTTTTCATTTCTTATGATTCAAGCATAACTTATGTCTTTATCGACACCTATAAAGATGTAAGAAACATGTCAAAGCGAGAAATAGGTCACAAACTGGACATGGAATTTTTTTTATTTATAGTTATTCCCAATTAAAAATCCGGTAGATATTTTTAATTTATTACATTAATACAGAGAAAGTGTCGCATATTCTTAAATCAGAATATTTATGGCCTTGCTATCGACTTGATTTCGTTTATTGCTTGATGTATTATAACAAAAACCAGCCTTAAAATGTGCGTGTGCGCGAGTATTACAACGATTATGCGAAAGGTTGCACGAAAACTTCTCAAGAGAAAAATATTTTGAAAAAATTTCTGAAACGAAAACAGATGCATGTTGTCTTGTTCTATACATATGTGTGTATACAAATTCGTACTTACATGGATTTATACGAAATAAAATATCGTAAAATTAAGTTTAGATATGTTACGTGCACGCATCGTCTGAAGCTTCTTGAGCATAGTCAAATATAGTTTTAATAAAAAATATTAACTTAATGGTCATGGGTGCAAATCTCAAATGCATGCAGAGTTTGCAATAAAGCTGATGGCCTCGACTGCTAACGCTTCAAAATTTTACTCTTAAAATGTATTTCTCTGGCTAACCTAATTACTATAACAATGGGAATAACATTAATTTATTGAAAACAGTTAAGAATACTATAGTCGGGCAAGGCGGACTATTAGGTACTCCGGCGTCAACTTGATCTAAATTTAGCAAACTTAGTTAACTTGATTAGATTTTATTGCTTTTCATTTGCTTCTATGAGAACCATAAATAGTCTTTGTCTCCCTAGAAAAGAAGGCTTTCATTGTCTAAAGAATTGATCTATGTGATCCAAATTCCCTATGGTTAGTTGACTAAGAACCAATTTTCATAATAAAATATTAAAAATTAGAGTTGTGCGGCATATAAAGTCTTCCCTTACATCGGTTGAGATCCAAAAAACAATACCTACATAGTCCAGATTAGGAGAGGTTAGTTTTTGTGTCCAATTATTAATTGAAATGAATTTCACCAAGAGGTATTAGAATCGAACCTTATTATCATATAAAGAGTTACTTTTCGTGGGAACGCTTGCATAGAAAAATGTTCAAAAAGTTGTCCCATTCGATCCAAGGTATTTTCACCAATTTAGAACGCCCACAAAATAAAGCTAAGCGATTTTTCTTGCAAAACTTTGAAAATTACAATATTAATTTTTATATGGGTAGTGGTCGGAAAAGTGCACCGATGAGTCGTCCTTTTTAACTACATGAGATAGTGTTTACATTGCGCTATTGGTTTGTTGCCGTCATTTACTCCTCGACTCGCTGTCGCTCTCCCCCTCCAACGCTATGTTAATCTTTCCACCAGTTATCCCCTTAGCTGGTCACTTACCTCTTCGTACGACCCTTTAATATTAATTCCATTCCATGTTTTTCTTCCTTAAGATAGGAGTATTGCATTGTAATGTAGTGAGCAGAAAGATCTATTGTACTCGCTCGTACCCATAGCCATTCAGTTTTAGAATATTTAAGAATCCCGCCATTTTGACAGGTTCGATGCGCTGGTGTTCGGCTTCGCAAAACGCCTGGTATCTGATATTGCAGATAGCGGCGCATTTGCACAGGACATGATGGAACGTTAGCTTTGCTTTCTCGCAGAGTATACATGAATCGGTATTTGAAACATACATACTATTCATGTCGTACCTGCGAGAGTTGTGACCCGTGAAGAAGGCTGTTAGGAGACGTGTGCCCCTCTTTTCCGAACCCAGTAGCTTGTGGGCTAGGTCGGACGATTTAGTAGACATTTTACTTTACTATTGCCATGAATTTTGCTTCATGGTAAATTTTTTTTTTCTCCGCCAATTTCGATACCAGCCTGTTGATGTTAATCATTCGTCACAAAAGCTTCCCGACATTTTGTAGCCCTACAAGCTCTCCTGCTGGCTAGACTAGTCGACCCTCTTATTGCCAAGAATATACTATAAATTATCTTCAATTTATAAAAAATTTCGATTTGCGTTCAGGGTATCTCTGCAGTCCATTTTTACTCAAGTAAAACTTATTCACTTATTTTTATTTTATATTCTTTGTAAAAATGATAAATTATTGCTTTGAAAATCCACTATTTCCTCTATGTAAAGAGAAGCGTGTTTAACATTAGACATAATCTTTATCAAATAAATTTTCTATAAATTGCCCATTAAAAGTGTTGCTATCATAAAATTTGCTTTCATTTAACACCCACATAAAAATATTGTTATTGTAAATAAAAATTTTTTCTCTATTTTTATAAAAAATTCTAAATACTATGAATAAACAAACAGTTAAACCTGAACAAACGCGTTTGGGTTTGTTATTTGCAAAACCAAAAGCTGATGTGAATTGATGCCAATAATTCATCTGAAACAAGCTTGCACTTCCCGTATCCTCGAAAGGCAAAGAAAAAACAAGCCTACTTCTGATCCACTGGCTTCGAACTTATAAAAAGACGTTTCAAGACGAAGTTCGCCAGCTGTTCACATTCGAGCTTTTCAGTAATCCTTTAAGGTCTTTTTGTACTGCTTAACTTCATTCTAGCAACAGTAATCACAAAGCTAAGGACTAAAACAGATGAATCGAATTAAAAGCCATCAATAAAGTTTCCAATGAAGGACAAAAAAGACGAACCAAAAAACCTACCAATTTTTTATTCAGATAGGGGTGAATAGGGCAGTATAGATTATAGTTAACTGGCATGAGCAGGTGAGACAAGGCTATCGGGGAAACGTCGGGAGGGTTTATATCGTTAAAAAACGCGAAGTTCAGCTTGCCGCGTTGCATTAAGTTGCGAGAATTCTTATCCTATATTTTAGGTTATAGTTAACTAATATAGAAAGCCCATACGATCTGGAAAAGACGTGTTGCTCCATACTTCAGATCACAAGTAACTAAAACAGAGAATTCCTGGGATTTCGAAAAATCGTATATCATGTTTAGGTTTACAGTTAACTAAGAGGAAGGACAAGTTTTGAAAGGTTGCCCTTAATAAAACATAGAAGTCGTAAGATTTTAAGAAGTTTACTTAAGTCTGCTGTTAATCAAGACGAAAACGGGGTGATCAAGTTTGGAGAAATCTTCATATTATCGTTAATTTATTTTATGTCAAACTTTACATTTTCGTTAACTAACTCAGAGGTACTATTAAGGTGGAGAAGAAGTCACAAGATTTCGAGAAATTCCTTTCTATACTTTACATTAACATTAAATAAGAGGCAGAAGACATCACAAAATTCCAGATGTCTTATGCTATGCTTTAGATTACTATTAACTAAAACGAAGAGGGGGTCACAGAGCTTCGAGAAAGGTCAAAGGTTTAGATTATCGAGAGCTTCGAGAAAGGTCAAAGGTTTAGATTATCGTTAACTAAAAAACAGAATTCATAAGATTTTGAAATATTTCAAATTTGTCTTAGGAGGATTGTAGAGAGGTAGAGAAATTTTGAGAAGTTTACTTGGGCATCCCGTCAACGGGGATGAAAAAGAAATCATAGAACTTTGGCAACTCCTGCTCGATACCTCAGGTTATCATCAACTTATCTTATGTTCCATTACGTTCCGTTAATTAAAACAGATTTCGAAAAGTCTTAAATCGTGCTCAAGCATCGCGTTAATCGATAAGATTTTGAGTAATCCATACGGGTTTACCGTTAACCAAGACGGAGAAGAAGTCATCCAATTTCGGGTAGTCTTATGGCTTTGCAATATTTAACAGTTCAGATTATTGCTGATTAAAGAGAAAATTTCTTTGAATCGTTTCTTAAACGCGTTCTTAAACTAAAATATAATCCCTCTTAAATTAGGCTGAGAAATTAAGATTTAAAATATCTGCAAATGAAAGGCATTCTCTATACATGTGCAGATATGTAACTGGTTGGTCAACTGAACGAAGGCGGACAGTTTTGCTTGGCCTTATTATTGCTGGAATGAATGTTTTAATGTATGTTCGAATTTTTTATATATATATTCGAATTTTTTATATTTTTTTTTTTTGGCAAAAGAAAAGATCAACATCGTCATCAAGTTTATAATTATTTTTATGTCTTACAATGTACAACATACGTATAAAATGTGTTCGTATTGTTTGTTAAAGATTTTATTATTATTGTTGTTGTATATTGCTGTTGTTCTCTTGCCTGCCTGCAAACTATATACTATATACATACATTATGCGTGTTTTGTCAGTATTTAAAAAATGCACATCTTCATTAGCTTTTTGTCATAATTCATTGCTGTTGCTATTGTTGTTCTTGTCGTTATTATTGTTCTTTCTTGCGTTCGGATGTGCACAACTGCCTGGGTTAAGATGAAAAAAAAATATGCTTTTTTTCTTTTTTTTTTTTGCTTCTTTCCTCCTTTTCAGCGTTTAGTTTATAGGCTTTGGTGATGCGTGGGACTATATCTGGGTGCTGACATCGATCTTTGGCCGTTTATCCAGTAGGCAAACAGGCATGAATGGCACAAAGCTCGCTCACCTAACTCTACCCAGTCTGCCCACTATAGTTAAGTCGTTTATCTTTCTTTACCGCTTTCTGGTAATAATCTACGTGTACTGTGTTATTGTTGTTCTTTTTTTCTTTTTCTTTCTATCGATGGTGAAATTTCACTGGTCCGGTCAACCAAGGCTAAGTTAACACGGATGGTTTTTTCTCGTCATCACTTTTTGTTCATCTTTTTTCTGTTTTTTTTTTTTTTAACTTTTGTTTCCATAACGTTTTCTTTACAAGATTTCTTTTATGCAAAAAAAAAAAAAAAAAAATTACAAAACAAGAAAATCATAAAAAAAAATATCAGATAGGAAATAATGTTGTTGTTGTTGTTGTTGTTGTTGTTGTGTTTATCTGTGTTGCCGTTGATGTTACAAAGTAGTCATGTTTTCTGTTTACATAACGACTTTAATATTTTATAAAATTTGGTGTTAAAGTGTTAACGCTTTGCCTTACAATTGTATATCACTTGACTATAGTCGGAATCATCGCTTCGCGTCATGATCGCTGTTCATTCGTTTGTTTGCATCGTCATAAACATTGCGATTATTTCCCTTGTCCGTACTATATAATTTCAAGCATTAAAAGTTTATGTTCCCTTGTATATATATATTTACATAGACAGTTAGCTAAAAGCATTAGAGTCTCGGTGATCGTTAACCTTTCAGTTTTTTTGCACAATTGTTGATTAATAATTATACTCTGCATTACTTATGCTGCAAGGGTATATTAAGTTTGTACGCATGGGAGGACCTGAGATAGATCCAAACTTTCCGAAACACTTTCTGGTTCGTTTTAAGCTTGTCTGTCCGTCTTAACATTTGTTGTATATAATCTATTGGTCGCAATTTTTGAGATATTTTTATGAAATTCTATGCACCGATGCGTTTCGGCCCAAGGAGGAACGTTTTTGGAAATGGTTTTGGTGATCGAACGTCTTTTTCGACTAGTTCCCGTATAATAACAGATTATTTTGTCAAGTGATTATATGAATAATTAATTGTATTAGGCGAAGTAGTGTAGGGTATTCAATAAAGCAGCATCTTCGCCCGATCTAATGTTTTCACTTGCTGTTTTCAATAAAATATGATTGCACTGCACAGAGTGTTAATATATAAATGCTCGTTATTCGTTATGATTTGTCTTAATGATCGTGCCGTTAAAATCTCTTGCTAAGCAAAATGAAATAAATCACTTACGTTATTAGATTAAAATAAATAAATTGTTGCAGAATTTTAGTTTTTTTTCCCTCACCACACTATACTTTATTATAACTAAGATTAGATGATATATCTTTGTTATGAGAAAAGCTTAGAAAGCCTTTGGCTCCATATATATGTTCTTAACTTTTAAATTTATGACATTCTCGATTATGGTTACGCATGCTCTTGTGACCAAGCAAGTGCTAGCTAGTTCATGTGCTCTGGCTTAAATGTGATTTTACCGTAATTTTCGTTTATGTATGTGTACATGTGTAACATTTTACTTTGAAACACGAATATCGATTAATTTTAATCGAAAGAAAAAACATGCACTATAAACTATATTCCGTTTGAAGTGATTGCAGTAGAAATCAACGTTAAATAAATGTGAGTTTGTCTCTTGACTAAAACTTCTAATAACTTCATTGAATTTGAATAACAACACATCGCTCAATAACTCTTCTATCTCACATATGTATGGCGGAAGTGTGGACAAAGCCATATGATTTCTGAATAGTACCAATTTTCAAACGATATTTATCAAAACTTTATAGCATTCAAACCATTAGCTTATATTAGTTTCGTGATTGTACTTTTGTAATTTTCGTGGTAATAGTAAAATCTGATTTCCTTTATAGGAAAAGGCATCGTTCAAAGTGAACTTTGGTTTGAACGATGTTATGGCTACTGTTGTCTGTGGTTGACTTGCCTAATTTAAAAGAAAGTCGTTGACGTTGAAAACCCGTTTGGAAGACCCACAACTGACTCCTAGCTAACTCCATAAAGATATCGGAAGGCAGTGCATTTAATATTTGAACATATCTCCATGACCTTGCACTATTCGAAGTGGTTGAAGCGCTTCCTCACTTTTGAAAACGGCTTGTCAGCGCGCTATTTAGCGCTTTTTAAGCGAAATAACAACAGATGAGACATTGGTTCATCATTACACTCCAAAGTCACATCGCCAATTAGTTGAGTGGACAGCAACAGGGAAAGCCACCGGCAGCCAACGCAAAGGCAGCATCACTAAAATAATTAATTTGTAAATTGTCATGAAATTTTGTCAAATATCATTTGAAAGGTGGTACTATCCATACATCACATGACTGTTTCCACAAATCCATCGGGCAGGCAAGTTATTCAGTGATGTAACATTTTTCTTAGGGATCTTTCAACTTAGGTTAGAAAAACATGCTTGTTTTTTTCAAAATTCGACTTTTTTCTTCAACGTAATTTGCTCCAAGAATAGTACAAAAAGTCCGACCATAAATGCTTGTACGGCTTGTCTATAAAACTGTTTATCAAGACATTCGAAATATGCTTTAGTTTCTACTGTTACCCCAACATGTTTTTCCTGCACATCATTTTAGATGTCTCAGCAGATAATAATCATTGGACCTTAGACTATAAGAATATGTAAGGGCGGGATAGAAAATCGAACTAAAATTCACACAATTTGACCGTTGTATCTACAGTCTAGCAACTCGGCGTTTTTGTTCTAATGAGAAAGTCACAGGAAGCCCTGTTGTGAAGTGGGTGCGACGAATTGCGTGATAGCGCATTATTTTCTCAGAAATTCGCGTCATGGTCGTTATAGTCCGTAATAAGAAATAAACAAAATAAAATAACAAAAAAAAGAAATTAAAATTTAATCGACAAAAAAAAAAAAAATAATTAAAACTGAATCGTTAAAAAAGCAATGAAGCATGTAATAAATATAAAACATTAATAAAAATATAATAAACAAAAATTAAACAAAAATATAATAGCAAAACATTATAGGGGGGCAGGGTCCACCATTAAATATCCTGCGCCACTTCGCCTAATACTGTACTTCAATCGACGAGTTTTCAAAATGAACTGTCATATAGGGAGTGCTCGCAAAAGTGGCACAATTTGAACCATTTGCTCTAGTTTCCGTCCTTGCGGTAAAGTACATCAGTGTACATAATTTCATCAAAATATCTCAAAAATTGCGATGCGTAAGCTTAATCGTAAATATAAATGGGCAAACATAAGACGGACAGATGGACAGACAGGCTTAGAACGATTCAAAAACTGACTTTTTATCGATCGGCATAATAAAAGGTGGGTCTACCTTAAGTCCTTTTGGATGTCACGTACGTCGGCGCCAACTTAATATACTCTGTACTGTGGTGTAGGGCATATATCAAGTCAAAGTCTGTCCCTGAGAAACGATCAAGTTTACAGACAATTCAAAGCCTTATAAAAAAAAAAATGATATTGAAAATTTATAATTATTTAACTATAACCGCAAAAGCTGACGAGCTTATGTAAAAGTTTTCTCTCTTTTTGATAGCTTTTCTGGCAAATTAATTTTGAATAAATAGCAATATTTGCATAAAGCATCGCACGATGATTTGTTAGAGTTTTAAAAAATTTCCTATGTTCATTGTGGGATGTTGTTAACATCACAGGTAGCCTTGTCATACTATTTCAAACTCAAATTTACACGCAACAGAACGTGAGAATGCATGACTGACGCATGGTAAAGAAATCGAAAACAATTTTAAGTGCCAGACATCTCAGCCATAAACATTTTGGAAACCATTAGCGTAAAAGAATTAGAATTTATGCCAAAGACAGTGTCCCTGGCTCGCGTAAGTGTTGACCGCAACGAAATCAAAGAAATTTATAGTTAGCTTACTTTCAGTTTTGGAATTTTTAATTTCTTGTGTTAGATTTTAATTGAAGCTTCACTCATAAAATGTATGTATGCAAGAATGAAACTATGTTAGGTAAGCAACAACTGTTTCTTACAAATCCATCATCTGAAGTTGCCAACGCTTTTATAAGCAGTAAAGCCTTACTCCCTTACTCGTTTACTTTATTCCCTTAGCCCCGTTATTCACGAATGAGAGATGCTCTTAAGAATTGTTGTCAGTTCACGCGTGCACTCCCATATACAGATACGAGTTCGTGTAGCTTACATTTAAAAATATTTTAAAAGCCTGATTCAATTTTAATTACATGTTATAAAGTTAATTAAAGCGAATTACAAGGAGTTTCTTACCATTCAACAAAAAAAGGAAAAACCTGTTAGTTGTGCTGATAAAACGCTGTAATTGCCATCTTTTCTCTCTTGGGATCTTTAGTCAAGTGAAAGTAATTTAAACCCGATATATCAACACAACATACAATCGCACACGCATAAACACAATGTTTCTTTTGATTGTTAAGAATATGACGTGTACGCAATTGACCGCCTTTGAATTGATTGATCTGTTGCCAGATGAGGTCGTAAGCGAAACGCTTTATACTGCCGTACTGCAGCAAAATTATCAAAATTACTAACTGACAAATTGTATTGCGGTAATAAATGTGCTTGCCTCTGAAGAAGCTGTTACCGACACCAGCACTACGGCAACGTGTTAATCAAGCGGTCAAGTGAGAAGAGGGCGGAGCTCTATAGTGTTCTTCCAATAAAAAAAAAACCGAAAAAAAAATATAAATAAAAAAAAAATTAAGTTGCTTGGTTTAAATTTTCGAAAAACATGAGTTGTGCCAACAAAATAAAAAAAAAGAAACAAAATGAATGTAAATGTATCTACTGACCGGCTCTTTTTAACGTATGATCACAGAAACCCCCCATTACAACTTAATTTTATGATGGTGAAAAGCTCCAGCTGGTAACTCATAACGGTTTGGATTGTCTGTCTGCTTGACTGCTTGACACGGGCGATCATAAATTTTTCAACGCTTTTTTTATTATATTCAAAAACGGATACACAAACTTGTGTGCACTTGCTTATATGGTACAAATAGTATTAGCGCAACTTGTTTTATTTTTTGGCGAATCAAAAATAAAAAGGATAAAATAACCTATTAACCTCAGGATAGATTACCAGAAACTTAAATTTTTAACTAAAAAGTCTTTAAAACGCTTAAGAGGAAGCATTTGCACTGCTGTACAGTAAACCCTTACTCCGAATGCACTCTATTAAACTAAGACGAACTAATTGGTAAAAGGAAAATTGGAAACTTTTGTATTCTGCATAACCAAGCGTCTTCCTGTTCCCAAGAGACAAGACTAATTTTAAGCCTTTGTTTTACCTTGACTTCTCGATGCGGATATAATATTGTCATGTTTTAGACCAGATCATATCTGGGCGTATGGATAAGCGAAACCATTCACATCAACGGTGAAGACGGGTATTGTTATTAAGCCTCCTTTCGGGGAATTAGATGGATGTCACGTATTAAAGTATTCTACTACTAACTACTAACGTCTACTTCAGTTGACCGCTTCTGATCGTGCCGAAAAATGCCTATGGATTTGGCCTCAAAAAATGAAATATTCTTTTTTTGGCAAGGAATTCATTGTCCGCCAGCAAGATGGAAAAGTTACATGCTACAACCTAATCCTTAAACACATTTCTTTAAAAGTCTAGCTAAAACCCAAAAACACCTGGAAGAAAGTCGTCTCGTTATAGGCTCCACCTGCTTGCAAGGCGAAGCTGCACCACATAAAACTTTCCATTACCTCATAGGTAGTTTTATAAGGTAACAGGAACACTATTTACTCACTCTTCACATCTCGTTGGTCATTGTTAACTAATTCTTGAGCTCACTTAGCTGATTTCTAATAAAAGATTTAGAAATGGAAAATACAAAATTACGGGTCCTTGTGAAAATGAAAAAAATTATTGGTTTTTGTTTCAATAATTATCGATGGATCCATACATTTGTTTAGCTCATGCTTGAATTCGAGACAATAAATGAATAAATGAATGGAGTGACATATATTTTAAAAAGTTGCAAAGAGTTTACAAGAAGTTTTACGCTTCACAATCGAGCTAAAAGTAAGGAGTCATCGAAACTATCCAAAGAGAACAAGCATATGTTCAAAGCGCTGACTCTATGTAAGTTCAATTATTATATCGATCCTTGCCTGCGTAACGCGTAGAAAGAGTCTTAACAGACTTCATAAAGTGTACACCCTGTTTAGAAACAACTTATCAAGATTTAACTATATCAGCTCATCGGTCCATTCGTTAGTCAGCTTGACTTTTTATCCGGGCATCTGTTTATGGTCTATGTCCGATGTGCTCTGTCCCTTTGGTCTGCAGTAACAATTGCCATGTTTTCTGTTTTCGCTTGTACGCTAATAAGTAGGGTAATGGTTTGAGTAGAAGAAAGTGAGAAGACGGGAATAGGGTGTAACCGCAACTTAGGAGATGTATGCAGCCCGAATGGCAAATGCTATGCTTTTATCAAAATTACGACTGTACGCCAATCGTACTTAAAACATAGTTTACCCCGATAGTCATAGTATGCCATGTGGGTAGGTTAACTCGTGGTCTCAAACCTTGATGCAAAGACCTCAAGTAGAAGCTTAAAGAAGAAGCAATCAAAAGTGTAAGCTCAATACAACTTTCTTACTTATGCAGCTATGTAAGTCGTATGCAGACATAATTGCAACTCGACATCAAGGTCGTAAAGGCTGTCCGCCAGTGTTTCCCAAACCGCTACCAGCCAAGTGGGCATATAATATTAAAGAAATACTACTTTTTGAATATGATGAGAACTAATTATGGGATTACGTAAGATGAGCTTATTTAATATGTAAAGCTTTACAAGATCTTCTGAAAAGAAGGAAATAATTCCAAAGCAACCGTGTTTTGACTTATATTTGCACTATTGCCCTTTAAAGTTGGATATACGAACACTTTTGTTCAGTTTAATTAAATAGTTAAAGATTTCCTTATTTGTTATTCGTACTTCGTATATGCATTTAAATGCGCTTTTATTTTTTTTACATGTAACGTTGTTGAGGGCTTGTATTCTAAATGCATTTATTTAACATATTTGTATGCATAAGAGAATATGAAAAATAATATCATAAAGTAAAATTTTCACACTTTCACGGCGGCGACAGTATTTTTTTTTTTTTTTTTTTTTTAACAATGACAGTTAATCAACGTTATCAATGATGGTTGTATCTTTCAGCTAATTGCTTTTAATAATTTGGAACATGTTTCGAATTTTTAATTCGAATGCTTACGTGAAGTTAATTTGTTTATTTATTATAATATATTGTGTTAAAATATTTTTAATCAAGTTATTAAGTATTTGCAGTTGTTGTTGATTCACAGTGCCCGCGCATATCTCAAGCGATGTGATTTAACTAATGATAAGGCAAACTCTTTTAGCAAATTGGAATGGAAATGTCTACACACTGTCATTAAATGAAAAGTAATTCTATAAAATGATGCTTTTCGATTTTATAATTATTTCAAATATCATTAAAAGGAATATATCGGTCGACATAAGTGCACGATTTATTTCAAGTTTGTCTCTCTATGACTTGCGCCATGTCGAAATGGATGATAGTATGCTTTTCCAATGCCAAAATATTGATATCTAGATTTTAAGCCTTAGTAAGTATCACCTCGTGAAACACGAAGAGACATACTTAAGAAAGCAAGATTTTTCTTATACCTAAATCATTAATTTATCAACAGGCTTAAGCTGTGCGTATAGTCCCATGAGTACTCGTCCTAATAAGAAAATAAGATGAAGGAAAAATTCTTTCTCAAAAAACTCTCAATATAGTCTTTCTTTAGTTCGCTATTCTTTTCCTAGTGATGCCTAACCAAATCGATGACCTTTTTATAGCTCATAGCGGTAACGTAAAGTTCCTCAAAGTTACAATCAATCATAGATTCCATCACATTTTCTGGCAAATCCTTTATTATTGGGCCATCCTTTCAAGTTTGGAAAGGGAAAATAGTCGGAGGAGAGTAGGTCGTGCGACTAGGGACTTTGTCACGCATCGCGTGAATTATCTCTTTGATCTTGACCATCGCGGCAACGTTTGTCTCAGCTGACCGTTTTGTTCAATAGTGAGAAAATTTTAGAAATGCCTGCTAATCTGCTCCGCTAGCTTGCAATTTTTCATTCCAGGAACATTCAATACATTTTTGTAGATTTCTTGCCTTATTTCGGGCGAGGCGAACTTGTTTCACTAATCACTACTACTACGTTGGCGCCGGCAGGCTTGTGCGAACTCATCTAAGTAGTTTCCCTAAGATTTTTGTTTTTCTTAACAAGTACAAGTAGCTCGACTATGTTCGTGTGGGCAGTTCGTATGAGCGTCGTCTAAGTTCTGTCGCTAAGTATTTTATGGTTCTTAACGAATGGAAGTACCTTGTGCATGGAACTAATGTTTTTCAAACAATAGTTTTGCTAACGATAATAAATTTCTTCTATGCTTGCAAGCATGACAGCTTGAGAGAAATTGCTATCGATGAGTATCCCACACTATGTCATTCAACATTAAGAACGTCTTCAAAGTCGACCCTTTAGCTATATAAGCTTGATAAACATTAGTATAAGTACAATAACTACGTTAGATAGCGTGCTTCAAGCACTAGCTTGATGAGCAACTTAAACACCTCTTTCATTCATGGGAAATTATTAAGTACTTTCTACCGTCGCTGTTAGTACTGTGGCCTATTTGTCAGACTACAAAGTTTCTAAATGATTTGGCATAAAATTTCAGTAGACATGAAACTCCGAAAGCGTTCAAGCACCCCCTCCACCACTAAGCTGAACCCTATTGTTTCATCTAAATTTATAATCCGAATATGAATTAAGTCGCTTGACCGACTTTCTCGTTACGATTTCTTCGGAATATTTTTCATTTATTTTTTGATAACGTACACAATCGTTTTGGCGCATGTGACTTCCTGAAGTCTCTTCTAAACATTTCGCTTCCTTTTATTACTGATTCATTTCTATATGTTTGCATTGTTGTGTTATTGTGTATAACTGCTTTTTGTAATCGGTCTAAACTGGTTCGATTGACTTGATTAAGTCGAATGACATTAGAGATTTTTTTGACTTAGCATTTTGTTTACAATTTTACTTACAATGAAATTTGATCGTTTAATTTTGATTATTTAGATAAAAGGCTTTGCATGTAAATTCTTTTTATAAATCCATTTTTTTCTTTCTAATACTTATTATTATTATACTCATTGCTTTAATAATTTTTCCTTGCTTAGTAATCACAATACTTTTAAAATCCATCCGTTTATTTAGAATCGAATGAGAAAATCAAATCAAGGCACTATGATTAGCCACACCCCGCCATAAAGTACCCTACAGCACCCTCTTATGTATATAAGGGCTCTTTAAAGTAAGGATTTATATTGGAAGTGGTCGAAAAAGTGGTCCGATCAGAACCATTTCTAATAGGATTCGTTCATCGGCCAAGACATGTCAATGTGTCAAATTCCAATAAAATATCTCGAAAATTGCGTTCTTTATAGGTTCGAAATAAGACGGACAGACAAGCCTAAATCATTTCAGAATGTCATTTTGAAACGATTGGTATAATAAAATTTGCATCTATCTTAAGTCCTTTTGTTGCGTACGTCCGCGCAAGCTTAACATACCTTTGTACCTCGAATGGTGTACGGTACACAGAAAAAACAAAAATAATAATAATTCAAAAGCACCATGAGCAAACAATTTTGTCTTTCAAAGATATCTTTAGATAAAGATTTTAATATCTGTCGATATAAAAAAGCTAACAAGTCATTGGAAAACAATAGTGAAAGTTTTTTATTAACATAAAATTAATATGAATATTTTTTTTTTTAACAAATTAAGAAATTCAAAAAGCAAGAAACCGACATGATTATTAAGACTGATCAAAGGAAAATATATTTGAAAACCATGAAAATTATAATGATCCTTATAGTCATTAGCGTCAATCATCGAACAAGTATTTCTAATTTTTTATGTAAATACAGTTCACGCTTATATATATATATATGTATATATATATATATATGCATATATAAATTTGAAATTTTAAACACCTAGTGTGTGATAACGCCCCCTCCTGTGTGTGTTGAATTTGTTTTTCTTTTGAAGGTGTTTTTATGGTAATTTGACTTAATTTGAATGTTAGCCTCTTTGGTTAAAGCTCATTGATCTGAATATTGGATTAAACAAGTTTTTCCATAAAAGAAATCACTTGCAAACCACCAGTAAATTTCCGTTTTCCTGATTTCCACTAAATCATATACTAAGGTACGTGCATGCATTCATGCACGATTGCCTGGCAGCCGCTTTTTCTATGTTGCTTTAACATGCATCACTAGTAAGAGATACGAGTATGCAAATTAATATTCAATTAAAATGTGAATTCAGTACAGATAAAGTAAATACATCCCCCAGATAGAGCCACTACTTTGTGTAATCATAGACATGTTTACATACAGTGCTGTGCAAAGTGGCTATATAAAGTCTTCTTCTCTCTTCTTTTTGCACCTAAAAAAAAAGATTTTTCAATATACCGTTGCAAAATGGATGGCGATGTCTTGAATTTATAAAAGTAGCTGATTCTACTATTGGAAAAACTGTAACATCGCTTTACGAAAGCCTTTCGGAATAACTTTTCCGAAAGACTAATTAGAATTTATTTACCAAAGGTGTGTAAAACATCTTTCTAGAAAAGCCTCTTAAAGAAGCTTTTTAGAAAATCAGACAAAAAAAAGCATAGGAAAAAGATATTTAGAAGAGCTCTTTAGAAGGTCTACTATAATCAAAATAGTTGCTCAGAATATTTAACTACGCTTAGAACATCTAATTAGTACAGAACAACTCTTCAGGAAAGAGTTGTAGAATATGTCGCTGAAAAAGCTTTTACATTATCTTTTCTTAGAACATAGGCTTGAAAAGTCCGTTTGGATCACCCAATTTGAAATCGCACGTAAAATGACTGGTGCGCACATCTAATTAGAAAGTGGTTCAGAAGAGATTTTCAGAACATATCTATGAAAAAGCTGTGTGAAACAGCTGTTTACAGCAGCTGCTTAGAAGAAAGTACCTGTCCCGTCTAATTAGGATAGCTATTTGGAACACCTACTAACGAAATTTTATTAGACGACATGCTTGAAAAAGGTAAGTAGAAGAACTAGCTACGAATTATGTGCAAAGTATGTAACTGGGAGAAATGCTTAGAACAGATTTCCTGAACATATATATAAAAGAGTTGTTTAGAAAATCTTTTAAGTACATACGTTTGAAAGCACTGTTTAGAGCAGCTAACTAAAATCCCTGCTTGGAATAGCTGCAATATAGCTATTTGAAACTTCCAATTACTGTAGCTATTTAGAGCAGTTTTTAGGTAGGGTTTTCATAAGAACTGTTTCCAAAAGCTATTCAGAACATATCTTTGAAAGAGCTCTTAAAAAGAGTTAACTAAAAAAGCTGCCTAGAGAACTTTTTCAGAACATCTAATTGGAACACTTTTTTGGACTAGTTATCAGGAGGAGCTTTTTAGACCAACATCCGCTTGAAAGAGCTATTTAGAATAACCCTTTAGAACTTATGACTAGAGTAGCAGTTTGGAGCAGCTATTTATACATGCTTTTTAGAATATAGAGAAAGCTATTTAGAACACCCAATTAGAACGGGTGCTTGGAACATCTGCATAGAACATCTAATTAAAACATCCGTTTATGATCACTTTCTCGAAAATATATTTGGAAAAGGGTGGCAACTTATTTAAGCTATTGTTTGTTGTTTGCTACAATTGCAGATAAGAATGTTAATGAATTAATCTTTGTTTCATATACAAAGTTGTGTAAACGATTCGAAAAACAAGTAAAAATAATATCGAGAGCGCTTGGTCCTTCTCTTCCTTATTCAAATACGGCTTTCAAAATATTGCGTTGTATGGAAACAGGACGAAAAAATGCTCCGATCTAATAGGATGGTTTTCAAAGCCAGTTATTGACTGAGAGCTTTTCTAATGAATCTTTCGTGCAAATGCACTAAACGATATTCACATGATTTGTTTTCCAGGAACTCTCTTGGTAAATACCGTCTAGAATCGCTCCATAAATGATTCCGAAATTTATTATTTCTAACATTGCAACGTTTTTAGCCGTCACTTTTATTATATTGACAAAAGATAGAAGAACCAACCTGTTTGTTTACCGCATTCTGTCCGCAAATTTTATTTTATTTTTTATTTTGCGTTTGATGTCGTAGGCACGACCAGGCGTTGATACATTTAAAAAGCGATTTTTCTACATGAAGTTATTGTTCTTAATATTGGATGCGTGTTTAAGTTTATAAGAAGGAAGTTACGATGAATTATATGATAATACTTATATCTTTATTATGAAAAAAAAAGAAGAAAAAAGTTTTTTCGATTTTTTTTTTTTTCTTTCTTAACCAGAGTGGAATGTTTATACCGTAAGAAGAAACAGTTAGTTCTGATAACGAAAGTAATTTTAGTAACGGAAATTACGCGAATTTCTGGTATATAGTATATATGCATATGAAAGTTAGAAAACTTAGGAAATTATTCTTCTTTTTTCTTCAATTTTATCGAAATTATACTTAGGCTTATTGGCCTGAATGGTGGTAAGAATTAGTAAGAAAAAGTATTGGATTAAAATAGGATCATCTTCAGGAACCTTTAACACTTTGAATCCATGTATACATATATGTATGTATATGAAAATAATATGAGTCCATAAATACTGAAAATATCAAAAGGCATTGAGTAAAAATTTCTATCCTACTTCTCAGCGATACTTATTATAAGTGCATATACAATTTGTAGGATATGTGACAGACAGCATAAATTATTTCTCCTGACAAACAAGTACACGTAATGCGCCGTACATTGTATGTATGTTGTACCTGATATATTTCATTATGAAAAATTTCTAGTCAAAAACGTGTTCCTTTTTTTCTTTCTTTCTTTCTTTGTATTTTTAGCGAGTTAATATATTTTTGTCGACCATAAATTATCGATAAAAAAAAAATACATGTGGTATGCTTTCACTAGTTTTCTTATAAAGTGAAATAATTTTTTAATTTTGTGCTTTTTTGCAAACAAACTTATTATTAATGGATCATCATCAATAGCCCACTCATGTATATACACATATAAAGCGATTATTTTCCACATAAAACAAGAAATACGACAAATTTTAGGCTTAGGCCGAATTCTTTAACACTCACCGCAAACCCACGTACGATATTTGATTAGAGAATAAAGCGAAAATATTGTTACGTTTTTTAGCTTCACCTTTTAGACTATGTCCTAAACGTAGCATAGAGGTACTCAATGGGAAGGCCTTTGGCCGAGAAATTCTCTTATAAATGATAAGTTACTGTGGTATGTTTCTTTTTCCATTTTTTTTGCAAAGGCAAAGTTCTCTCAACAAGAAAATCTCATCTGGGAAGAAGAAGAAGTTAAACTGGAAAAGTAAAAGAGTAAGGCTCGATATGACTGTTTTCTTCATCACTAATTTTTTTACCAGAATATGTGGAAGAGTAAGGTTTTCTTCTTCGTATGTATTGTTCATCGTACATTGTCTTTGTTTAGAAATTAAAAACACATTACATACTTACTCCATTCATAGTTTACCTATCTTTGGGCATTCACGATGATTCTCAGAAAGAAAGGGTTCGCTTTAAAAAAAAAAAAGTCTATCAGAAAATTTGAAAGTAAGGCTCGCTGTGATTGTTTTCTTCTTCATTATTAGCTCCAAAAAATGCATATATTTTACAATATATATTTATTGTTCATCATATATCGTATATATTTCAAGTTTTGTAAACAAACAAAAACACACTAGACAGTTATTCCGCGTAACGATTATATATTTTTGATAATTTTACGTTACTCTGGGCAAGTAAAAGCTTCCCTTAAAGAAAAAGCAATAGTAAGACCTACAATGATTGTCTTCGTATTTATTGCTATTTTACATACGTCATATCGTAAACATTATTTATCGTATATCGCATATATTTCAAGCTCGTGTATAAACTAAAATCACACTACTTGGGCTCCATGTATAGTTTACATATTTTTGGTAATTTTAGATGAGCTCTTCGTTCCGTCTAATTGACTTTGGATCCGTAACCGAAATTTTAACAAACATTCGCGAAAGACTGGAACTAATGCTTTATTAAATATTATATATCCAGTAATCGCCCCTGTAACACTAGTCCCACTGTAAGATTAGTTTCGCGTTGCAGGACAAAGCGTTGTACGGGCATTATCATGTAATCCCTTTATAACGCGTTATTTACAAATGATTCACAGTTAACTTTTCTCTCTAAGGGGATTTAAATTGAATATTAAGGGAAAACTAGGTTATGAACGAAATGTGTGTGTTTATTAAAATCAAACTAAGGACATTTTAAATAAAAAATTTATGAATATGTAATTAAAAACAGTTAATTCGAAATAAATTACATAACTTTAAATGGAAATGATAGAGTAATATCCGTTTTATATGGGGGAAAACACGTATTATACGGGGGAAGCGAGATCGAGAAATTATAAGAGTGCCGTGTTATAGGGGGGATTACTATAAAGAAAATTTTAATACCTTTATTCAGATTGAATTCTTCTGTATGGGCTTAAAGTTACAGCGAAGCCGAAAGCGGCTTTGAAAACTTTATTCCCCTAGAATTACCAAAAATATGGGAAGTTATATGGATGATAAGTTGATAGTGTTTAACACTACATGTGTATACAAATGTACATAGAGAAATTTAAATAAAATGTCGTTTGCTTTTTAGAAAGTTTTGAGTCAGTAGCCATAATTTCAGGGGGCGGACAGAGAGACAAACTCTATAGGTGGGAATACATTAAAAGACTTCCGCTGCCTATTTCCAAGCGTTACAAGTGCATTATAAATTGTGTGTACTAGCTGTGGACATTTTTTTCTTTTTTGACAAAGCCTTGAATTATTACTCGAGACAGACGGATGACATGCATACTTAAAAGGAAAACCTTAAGAGATTTTCGCTCCATATTTCGAAGGCATTATAAATCTTATATAACTAGAACGGTATAAAAAGGTGGACTTGGGATATTTGTAAAATAAACGCCTTATGCATACAGTGCATAGTATTGTTAAAACAAATGATTGCACTATACTATGCTTAGAACGTTTAACATGCGAGCAGTTATATGCGCACATAAAGTCGTGCCGCTAGACTGCTTTATACATACATATACGTATACATATATATATAGAGGTATATGTATATATTATACTTATACAGTGTGAGGAATGATTTATAGAGAGAAAAATTATTAGGATATGATTGGTGCACAGGGAGGCCATAGACCAAGCCGTGTTCCATCGCAAGTAAACCAACATCTTTTTATTTTCATATCCTCTTTGTTCTCTCATCTTCTCTCCTTCAGATAAACTAATGATGATTTAAAATTTAAACTCAAGTAAATTCATCACCATATTTTGTATGACATTAAATTATTGGAAAAATATGCACACATATTCGCACAAACGTAAAAAAAAAAAGAAGCAAACATGCATAACGCTACAGTCGTTCATAGTCTTACAAGTTTGGCATAATTACCTGAAGATGAAACAAAATGAAAAACTCAAAAGAAAAAAAAAGGAAAATAAAATAAAGTAAACGAACATGTAACACTTTAATGGTATGTGTTAGCACGTGTATATATGTAGAGATTTTTCACCTGATCTACTATAAAAACACAACGCTTTCTTACGCCAAACGTTTGTAGATATTATGTATTTAAGCATTAGCTTGCAGCTGGTATATGAGAGACTTGTTAACGGTTAATCTATATATGTATGTATATATAAACATATTAACAGTGCTGTACATTTGATCATACGCACAACGTAAACACATATACACATATTATTCATATTTCATATTTGTTTTTTTTTTTTTTTTTTTTCGTTTACTGCTTTCCTATCATAAAGAAAAACTTACGAGCAATTCCTGCCTTTTTGTTGTCCAAACTGTTTATGGCCGCTGTGTGTTAGTGGCATCTATCTAATCATCGATATGTTTCAAAGAAACGATGAACAGAGCGAGTACACACTTCCACATACAAAAATTGTATGTCTATCTAATCACACATACATAACTAACAAAAACAACATCGGTAATCAATAGTTAGCTGTAAGTGTAGTAAAAACAAAAAGACGCAGTCTTAGCGCTGCTGGTGCTGCGTATACAATTTTTTTTGCTTCTCATCACCCAATCGATTGGCTGCATATAAGAAGAAGTGTATGAAAATTTCGTTTCTGTTAGTTTTTTGTAAAATGCGTTACAAATTGCAAATTTCGTTGCGTATGTTTTACAAAGTTGTTAGTTTTTTATATGACATCTGGGCGACATTTGCCTCTTTGGCTGTTTGTTTTATTTCCGATTTGACTTTTTTGGCTTTTTTTCTTTTTGCCAAATATTACGAATGATGTTGCGGCCAGTTAAACTGGTCATAATGAAAATGTTTACTTGACATTTATTAATTAATTTGACAGACAGGAGAATATTTTTCAAAAAAACGCTAGCAAAGGCAACGAAATAAATTTCTTTTCTTAATTTAAATAAATGATGGACAAACAATTTTTTTTTTTTTTACGGCAAAAGGAGCCAGTGTGATAAATAACCAAGTAATAAGCAATGCACCTAATGAGCAAAACGCCACGGTTTTTTTGACATAAAATAAATTTTAGTTTTTAACGGTATTTGCCTTTAAAGCTATGCAAAGATCAAGTGCAACGATTTTCCATTTTTTTTTTTTTTTTTTTTTTTTGGTTTTTATATAAAATAGCTCCCCTTTCCTCATTCGAAGAGTTCTGTCGACAACATTCGCCTATCAGGCAGTTATCCTTTGAGGTTTCTAATCTCGGGGAACAAACTTGGATAACAAAATTGATAACAAAAGCTTATTCTGTTTCTTAGAGCTCTTCCGATGCATTACATGACGAAGTTTTCGATGATCAAAGAGGTTTTAAGTGCCCACCAAGAAAATTTGAAAAGTGCATTCACTATGTCAAACCGTTTACAGCATCCACAAGAAGGAAGCTTCACAGACTGTACAATTGCACAATTAAAATTTACTTATTTTACATGACGGGACAGTTTTCCGAAGTCAATTCGAAACTTGACCAATCATTCCAAAAAAACTTTCTTTGTAATGCAAAAGCACCGAACGTGATTGGCCAGTTGGACTAAGCTCTGATGCTGGCGTAAGAAAAAACGAAAAATTCGCCTTTAGTGATGGCGCTTAAAAAGGAGCAATGAAATATTATTATCTAGCTGACCTTTTTTTTTTTTTTGTAAAATCGCTTAGGGGCTTAGGGCATGTTGTCTACACGTATAACTCGGTGGTGTTTGGAAAGAAATGAAGAAGAAGGAAGCAGTCGGCCACAACGTAATGAGTGCGCTCCCAATGGGCTTTACCCGTTGAGAACTCACCATGGCCACCAGCAAAAGTAGTGCACCAAGAAATAAACCCACGAACGCTGAAGAGTCACGATTCTTATATATTCGGTTACTCATGCTGGGATCGCCATGTGATCATGTATAGAATTCGTTTCTTATCACGCTTTCTATGAGTACTCGATATTATCGAAACGACGAGTTGTCATTACGTGACAGAGATTGACATTTTAGTAGAAAGATGATAAACGCCATGGACGATACGTTAAATGTTTTTCATCGTTTCCTTGAAGTATTTCTGTTCCAGATATGCCTACTAACGCGTTGGCACTCATTTCGATGCGACATTTCTATGCCTCTTAATATTTTCAATCATAAGAAGCTTTTCTTTCTTCTCACTCTTATGCAATATAATAGTTCAGTAGGACTATGCGCACATACACTCATCAATATGTTAATAAATAAGTAAATAATTTGCACCCATCACAATGACGATGAAGTGCGAAATTTGTGAATAGGCAAACAACACGAACCGAAGCAAAAATGTAAACAGAAGCATAAACCTTAAGTATGAAATAAGTTAAGAAAAGCTATACATATTTATTATAAAATTTGTTCGTGTGCTTGTTCTTCTTATTTTTTTTTTGCATAAATGCGATTGAAACGAAAATTCGAAATTATATATAATGAGTGTGTGAGGAGAACACTGACCTAAGACAGCGTGGTTGGTATTGTGTGCGCCGATTACGTATTACGTTTTTATGCGATTGTGAGTGCGAAAAATATTTGTTGTGCCGGATTTGCCGGCAAATTTTATGCCATTGCTGTTGTTGTTGTTTTATTGGTAGTAGTCGGCTTTATGAGAACGAAATGCGAATGTGCGAATGTGTGTCAAGCTGGCAGTTCTATACACATATGTATATATATATGTGTTTGTATTAATGTACATTTATTTATATATATGAGTGTGGTGTACATATATGTATATATATGTACGCATATACTTGTGTGTTCACATGAGTGCTTGCTCGGTTTAAAATAAAATATATTTTATAGTTGACTTAATGACTTGTGCCTCCATATAAAAATACGAAATGAAAGAAAAGAAAAAAAAAAACTACTTTCACACATTTGTAGCAACATTCGCACGCACTCTAGACAGAAAGATAATTCGCTCGCATAATTCTAAAGCAACGCTTTACTTTACGCATATAAGATAAAGTAAAAGCTGATAAGAGTTTTTGAAAAATACCCAAACAAACACACATATGCATATAGCCATAAATATAAGTATGAATATACTTAGGCTTTCTGGATGCGTATACACACACTTAGAGAGATTGTTTACTTTTAGCACACAAACATATCGATCTAATAATAATAATGGTGAGGGGTAATTTAACGCTAAAGTTGCTTTACAGTAGGCGCCTAGTCCTAATGCATAACAACACTATGCATATTATTAAGAGTATTTGCGTTGAAGCGATTAGCGTCGTTTTGCAAATAAATGTTTCATTTACTATGTTTTTAATTTTTTTTTATTTTTTTTTATTTTTTTTTTATTTCTTGTGTTATCTAGAAAGCGGTCACACAACTATAATGTGCTGCAATATGTGCAAACTGACATTCGTTTGTCTAACACTGAAGTCTTAATGGTTATCAACACTTATAATTATTATGATTATTACTATTATTGTTGTTATTGTTAACACTCTTATCCATTAAAATTATTATTGTTTTTTATCTTTATTTTCATCGATACGTAACAAAGATGAATGAGTGAGTGAGTGTAAAACACAACGCAACAACTATATTCTGTTCATTATGAAGATTCAAGCATTGCCCGTATTGTGGGTGATTCGGTTGCGGTAAAATATATATTTTTCTCTCTTCTTTACTTACCGCTTAATCTAGAGATTAATATTTAAACCCACATGTGCTACCAGTAAGAATTATTTATTCAATAATTATTATATGCTTGTGTGTTTTGTAAATGGAGCACAATAAAAAGTGTAAACTTTTGCAGACAAGTGGAGTGATTAAGGGAGTTTTTATATGCAATTTTAAATGAGGCCTACTCACATATTTTCGCTGAAGAATTATAGTAAAAAAGAAATAAAAGTCAGAGTCCACTATTAAATACCATACACTATTCTCTATTTATTCATCTAATCACTTTCCATAGTAAGATGTTAGGTGGTGTAAGATGGAAAGTAGTTGAGAAACAAGATCCAATTTAAACCATTTCCAACGCTATACGTCCACTGTATCGAATTTCATCAAAATACCTAAAAAATGTGTAGGCTGAACACAACCGGATGGACGGACGGACAGGCAAGCTTAAATCGATTCAGAAAGTGATTCTGAAGCGTCCTCAACGCATAGAATATTTTCGTTTTACTCTACAAGCTGCTAAGGCTCTGTTGAAATTCTACAAACCGTAGTCTTTTCATTCAATGTTCGATGGCCAACTTCATGATGACTTGAAAGGTAGTCATTATTCCTTGCGAAATCAGCGAAATCACTCTTGGTTTAAATGCACTATCCCAAAGTCGTTTGGGATCATAATCATTATGGTATAAAAAATTTGGTGGGCATGGATACTCAATTAAAATAACCGAATAAATTAAGAAACCATTGTCGGCCAATAGAGCTCTGTTTGATTTTTCCGATCGTATGAACCGTTGACAAATAAAAAATTCGCAGGCCACACTTTATTAAGTAGTCAATGACGGGCGGCTGGCTTTCACACTGGCACAGTTGCACTAAAAGCTATGGGACGACTACTAAGGGTTATAATAAATAAGTTATTTATTCACAATAATAATGCTGACTATTACTTAGTACTAAGTATAGAGATAGCAATATCTTGCAATAAGTTCCGGGAACTTCCGGAACTGCTGGCTTTCTCTCTAAGTGTTTATGTTCCCTGTCCTGTGTACTGTTTTCGGTTCGAGCTATTCGAATAAACAAAAGCTGATTATTGTTTTCACTGAACTTTTTGATATTTAGCGAAGTTTCCATCATAATTTGAGGTGTGTACCGAAAACGGTACATGTAGCCAGAACATACGTCTATACATTAGAACTTCTCCATAGTCCAGTGGATGAATTCGCGAATGCCAAGTCGGCGATCGCGGGCTCGAATCTCAGTGCTGTAGACCATACTTTATAAGTGACTACATAACATAGTACCAGAGACTAATATTCGCCTTTAATACTTTAATGCCGATAATATGTTATAGTTTTAACACTTGGACTTAAGTTCACTTTGCTAATAAGGTTAAGTCTACAAATAGCTTGACCAAAAGTTTGTCTGCTTTGAAACTGACAACTATTTGCGATGTACTTTAAAGATCGTCTCTATAATAGTGTAATTTAAGCCCTTTAGCCTTAAGAGTGTTGCTTAATATTGCTAAATGTTTAATTGGAGGCAGAGATATTTGACTGCAATTTATTGCGAAAATGTCCATTTAGCTCATATATACACATCATCTCATAAGCATGTTACATATTCGAACACAAGACTACATGACGGACAGACAAGGTCGGTATAATAAGAGGTGGATCTATCTCAAGTGCTTTTGAGTGTTGTATACATTTGCACATATAAAGATAAAATACGTTTATAGACAAGTAAGTACATAAGTTTTTTAGGGCAACATATTGATACAAAATCACAAACACAATGATAAGAACGTGTATTGTCTTCTCTTCTGACCAATGCGCGACCACACTAACCAGCCAGAATGCAGCTGTTAATCTTAGCGGTATTACACAAACAGAAAAACCAATTTGGGGTGATATTGGGATTATAAAAAAAAAAAACTTTTCTTGTCATTTCCCTTCATCCGCATCGTCATCATCATCATATCGCCCTATCTTTAAAAAAAAAAACACTATTTTAAAGTTAACAAATTATTTGATTTAAAAAACCACAAATCTTTTAATGCGTACCACACACGTTAAGATGTTACAGACACGTTCATATGATCTCTTGACACCATATACATATCCCATAAATGCCACTACAAGAACGCTTGCTATCAGCATCAGCGCAACAATAATTTACTGCACAAACGAATATTTGGTCGATTTTTACAGTTGTTAAGCATATCTTCCGCATGTTGGAAAATGCCAAAAATGGAAAGAGAAACACAACATAAAAATCTTCTTATGTACACAGAACTAACAGAACATACAAAAACACAATACAAACAAACTGATAAACAACTGTGATGACATTGAAAGCAAGTCAAGCACGAGTGAGCCAGTAACTGAACAAACAAACATTCCCAAGTATATGCTGCGGCTGCTACAAAAGTGATGCACAGTTTGTATGCGTTCTTTTATTAAAGTTTTTTTTTTTTTTTTTTTTTTTTTTTTTTTTTTTTTTTTTTTTTTTTGTTATTTTATGAGCTTCGTACAGATTTATATATGTTCCTGTGTATGTGCACGCGTACGTCCGACCTTCGACAATTTAGTGAGCTTGTAGTGATGACAAAAGTAATATTAAAAAAAGGAGTGAGAAAAAAAAATATATATACATATATGTATATATTGTGTTGACAACAGCTAATAAATTTTATATGATCCATAGGAAAAAGTCATATATTTTGGATGCAAGTTTGTTTATAGAATGCGTGCAACATTTATATCCATCGCCGAAGGGGAAAGGAGAAGAGCATATTAGATTTCTTTTTATTTCTTACGACCTAAAACTTACATACGGTTCTCGGATGATTAAAATACAAATAGTTTAAGTAATAGTGCGGCAAATCATTCACAGTTTTTTTTCTCTTGTATGAGAGATGGTCAGAAATGAGTGGAGGGAGATAGACGGTGTCGAAGTAAAAGAGATGTACGCTCGATTAGAGTGTGTTACACAGGTACGAAATAGTTAGCCAGACGGATAAATTGGCGGACAAATAGACGGACGTTCAAACTTTTGTACATTTATCCATAGTAGTTTATGAGTAATGAGCAAAACACTAGCTTTCTATTCCTCTTGAAAGGCAGAGGTGTTCTCAGTTACGGGATATTGTGGGCGTACCGTTCGACTGATATGGTCCCTTTTCCATACAAACCAGCAAGGAGGAACTTCCAATGTTTCTGCCAAACCCGAGATCGATAGCTGCGGCCGGTGGAATGTTTTCAAAAGACATTACACAGACAGAGAAACGGACCGACGGATATGTTTAAATCGACTCGGAACTTGCTGTTGATCAAGAATATATAAGTACCTTGTGGCGTCTCTAAAATTTCCTTCATCCTTCGGTGATGATTATAAAAAATCTCAAAATTTGCTGTTTTTTTTACAATCTGTTATATATGTGGATCTATTACAAACCCGATTTTTTTGCTTATTTTCTTACATGACTTTCTTTTATTGATGTGACTTTTTACCAGTTTTTTTTTTTAATCGTACGACATCTGTAACCTTTTGGAAATCGTTTTCATGACAAAGAGAGAAATTAATGCAAATAAATTCACTTTAGTAAAAGTCTTTCAAATTAAAAGCGAACGCAAGGCACACCGTGTAGTTCACTTTATAATTAATTGGTTTTAAATGACAGTAAACGTTATTTGTTTTAACACAAAAACAGAAAACAAATTCAAATGTGTTTAAATTGTCATTTTCTATACAACGAAACCGAAAATCGTATCTAAAGTCAATTACACAGAAAAATAGTCGGCCACCGTCTACTTAAAACATAAGAAACTAGTATAATAGGAACAATTGGTAGCGGTAACGGCATGAGACAACTGTAATGGTAATAAATGACTCAAATTAGAAGACGTGTTTTGACAACATTGCAAAAAGGAAAAAAAGAAAAGAAAATGAGAATGAAAAAGCAATAGAAATTTTGTACAGATGCTTTTGCAAAATTAAACCATAAGTGGTAGCAAGATAGGAACACTATTTCACTTATAATCGTTGGGTGTGAATTATTTCAGGAAGTATTTATAACATGTTTTACATTAATATCCGGCATGGGGCCCGCTCCAATTACGGAGACGTATTTAAAGGTTGTTCAGTCTTCCTATCAAATGAGAGCCCTAACCAAATCTAACAAATGGTTGTGCTGAGTCTTAGTTGTATAGTTACTTTCATTGTTAAGTTTAATCGCTTGTTACGAGAGCTGTTGCAGATCGACAAAGCATATGTTTCGAAACATGTTCGTTGAATATAATGAGTATGCAAAGATTTCAACGCAAAGGTGAAAACTTTAACAGTTATAGGTGGATAAACGGCCGGATAGACAGATAGATTTGCGGAATATGAAAGTGAGATTATGTAAGCAAAATTTTTATTACTTTGATTTCCTTTTTGCGACAGTGAGCAGTCCGACAAATGAACACATGGATGTACCGACTGCTAAGGAGCGCAAACTTTATGTGGCCTCTAATGTGACATGTTACTAAGTGTCACAAACAGAATGATAATTTTAGTATATTGCATTACATCGCTCGTAGTTAAAATTATACACAAGCGAAAGTCATATGCTCCATAAACATGACGGTGAATGATGGAAACCTCTTAAAATAGAAATGACTTTAAAACATGCAAATTTTTCAAGCCAATTGGTCTACTCTATGAATCACCTTAAAGATATCCACTATATATCACGCTTCGTAGCTATTAAACTGCTGTCCAGATAGTGAAATGTTCGTCTTAAACGTGCACATAGTTTGAAACAATTAGTCGTGTTTTCTAAAATTTATTTAATTCTATTAGTTATTGGCATAATGGAGAAGATAAACGAAATTTTTTATTAATCTTGACATAATGCAAAAAGTCGCAGGCAGAAAATGCTTACAGAAGATAAGAAACGTTTGTCTTCTTAACATCATATGTCTCTAGTTGAAGTTGGACCGCAATAACGTTCATATAAACATAATGAGTGAGAGCACTTTATGGGAAATTCCATTCGTTTCAATATTTTCATATCGCGAATGTGTAAAAATTACTTCTTGTTAGTAAGAAAAAAAGATTTTGATTGTTAGAAAATGCAACATTTTTCAAGAGTATTTTACCCCACGCACTGATCTTTTAGCCTGATTGATGAAAGAATACACTTTCTTGCCAAAAAAAACTTTTTTAAATATCGAATACAAAATGTGTAACAGGCGTTTAATTGACTCTTCAAATTTTACTCACTCTAACGATAACTTTTGACTCCTTTGTAAAAAGACACTGAGCCCTTACTCCTGCGAGTTTATGCTAAAAATATGTATGTAATGTCTTAACTAAAGCTAATTAATATTCGTCATAAGTGACTTAAGATCAAGTTTGAGAACGATTTTCCATACTAGAAACACGCCTACACAATTTATGAAAAGAACTTAAGCTCTTTACACTCTTAGTTCAGCTTCAGATTTCAATGAGTTTGATAAACTTGACCTTTTGTCATTTAATTAACTTAACGATTATTCAAAAACAACCTCTGTAGGCTAAACTGAGATTTTTGCTGCATATGTTTACCTCGCTTCCTTCTCATGGGTTATATTATTTGTGGTTTTACAATAATTCAAGTTAGAAATTTCTTCGAAAGCTTTTTAGTAAAAATTTTTCACATCGTAACGAGAACGTTATGTGGCTTTAATTTACTACCATGCTATGAACTGACAGAACATTCTTCTAAATTCTATAACAGGCTATATTTTTGAGTCTTACGTAAAACGAAAAAGAAAATAAATTAATATGAAATGTATAAAAAATTGCTTTACGTGTTTTCTTACAATTTAACAAAAAAAAAAAAAAAAAAAAAAAAAAAAAAAAAAAAAAAAAAAAAAACAGAAAAAGCAGAAATTTATTATATACAAGTTGCTCTTGTGTCCCCAGAAAATTTTCCTTTTTTTTTTTGCTTTGTTATTTTTATAACCCTGCATTATTTAATTTCTTCTTTTATATATATATGTATGTATACATATAATTTAATTTGCATACAAATCACAATTGTTTCTACTTTAACTGCATCGTCTGCATTTTGCCTGCATTTACATCATTGCTCATAACTCTAACAAGCGCTCATAAGGAAGTCATATACACTTCATAGCAGAGTGTAAAAAACTTCATTCAGCGCCATGCACTGAATGTGCGCGTGTCAATCTCTCCTGACATAGCACAGCTAGTCAGTCCTTAACCAAGCAACACAATCATCATCGCCATCATCATCATCATCATCATCGTCATCGTCATCGTCGTCAACATCATTTTCATAGGGATTGATGGACTTGCCAACATGAAACTGTTTGAATGACTTGGTTGGTTGACTGACTTGACTGGTTGTCTAAATTTAAAGGTTAGAACCATGAAAAATTATGATGTGCGTTAAATTCCGTACGCATATATACATGCGTATGTATATGCGCATTTGGCATTCCAACAAATTACATATGTATTTGCATTTTACATATTTTAATGCAAATATATATGCGTATGCCGTTTTGCATAAGCCAAAAACATGTTTAAAAGGCGTCTCTAAGTGGGTGGGCATGTCATTTTGGTGAGTAGTTTCTCTTCTTTTTAGCATGTTTAGTTGTTACTTAGCTATTTAAAATATAACAGTATTAACAATATGCATACACACTTGTGAGTGAAAAAAGAAACACGAGTAATGCTTAAAAATAGCAAGAGCATTAGTAGCAATTTGAGGATCAATAGCAAAGAAAACAATCACAGCAACAGGAAGACGAATAGCAAAAGCTATACCAATACACCAGTAGTAATAGTAGCACTAGCAACAGCAACAGTAAGGAATCGTTGAAAAACAGTAGCAAAACCAAGTGATAACAACAATAATGTTAGTAACGTCAAAAGCATGGCCAGCAAACAAAGAAAAACAATCGCAACAGCAATAGCAACAACGACAGCAATAGCTATAATAATAGGAATATCAAATTACTACTAGTAGTGGTATCCATAATAGAAAAATAAATGTCAATAGCAACAGCGAAAATAGTAGTAGCAACAGTACAAGCAGAAGCAGTAGCAATGGCAAGAATTACATCAGCAATGATAACAGAAGAAATACTAAAATATCAATAGTGGTAGGAAAAATAATACGAAAATCAATGTTAATAATGGTAGCAATTAAAATAGCAATAGCAACAATATTAGCAGAAACAGTAGCAAGAACAAGAGAAATACTAAAATAATAATAGTAGTAGGAAAAATAATAAAAAAATTAATATTAATATCGATAGCAGTCAAAATGCCAGTAGTGCAAAAGCAGTGATAAAGGCATTGGCAATGGTAAAAACAGTAGTAATAGCAATAGTAAGAACAGTCATATTATTTATATGCGGCTTAGACTTGACAGCAATAATAGAAATATTAAACAGCACTAGCAGAAACAGTGGAAATATCAATATCGATGGCGAGCGCAGCAGCAATAGCTAGAAGAATAGACTCCACCGATATCGATAGCAACAATGGCAAGAACAATAGCACAATGGTAGCAGCAGAGGAAATCGCATTAACGGCCATATCTTTTTCTTGTTTCCTACTTCTTTTTATCTATCATGGTTTTGCACGTATAAAAGACATCCCCTGAGTAATTGATGATATATAAAAAAAGAGGCAACAGTAACAGATGTCTGAGAGATTTTACGTGGGTACACTACCATGTCGGTCTAACCCCACGGTGCCCGATCGCACACGATTTGGCGTAACCGGCGTCCTTCAGAGAGTTAGACAATTGCAATGAGCTAAGGGAGAGAACCCAGATGTGTTTATTGTGTATGGCTCAATAAACCCTCTCTGCTAAATGTTGAGGCCTATCATCCCCTCCAAATTATTCGCTTTGGAATGACAGAAATCACAAACACCGCGATACCCTCCGAAGGGCCGTATCCAGTAATAGTAAAAGGAAAACCAAAGTCAACAAAGACAGCAGTAGTAATAGCAATCAATCACATCAATAGCAACCACAACAACAATAGCCATACCACTAAGAATAGAAATTGTAGTAGCAACAGGATTAAGAGAAATCGTAGAAATTTTAATTTTCATAAATAATAGCCATAATAGCAATAGTTAGAACCAAAAGGAGACATGAATGTCAACATTGAGTAGTAAGATGAAGACCAATAGCGTACCAATAGCAAAAGTAAGAACATTAGCAATAACAACAGCAATAGCAAAAGCGAAAACAATATCAATAGCAGGTATAAAACTAATCGTCGTAGCAATAGTAGCAAATGCAGGGTCAGTGTAAGCTGAACACAATTTCTATCTTATTTATCTTCCTTTTTCTTTTTGTTGAGTGTATTGACATAATATTAATTAATTAATGCCACAATGTTAATGAAACCTTGCCACTGAACTTATGCTGGCAAAGTCTTTCGCATAAACACACACACACACACGCTCATACATCATTAATTCATGTTTAGCTTATGTTACTTTACCTTAACTGTTTATGTGACTTGTTTTGTTGTTGCTGCTGTTGTTCTGGCAATAAAAAGCCATGATCTTGCCAAATTGAACTTGATGTTCAACTTAATTAAACTGACATAAAGACATATACACGTATACCTACATGCATATCTGAAAAGTATTTGTTGTTTTTTTTTTTTTTTTTTTTGTATCTCTTTCAAGCGGTTGTTAGTTTGGTCGCCGTTTAAAATTGTTGTTTGTAAACATAAAAGGTGTATAAATAGCAATTTTCGTTTAATATCCATGTTCGATGAGACGCCCACATAGACTTGAAATCGAGAGACAAACTGACGCAAACATTTCTGATTTTTATTTTACCAGCATACGCGTGCGCATAAACTGATATATGTTTTTTTACCTTGAAGGCATTTGGATACATTTTTGATAAATATAATGAAAATCCAAATGAAATGAAACTAAAACCAAGAAATTATGGATTGTATCGCACGCTCGTCATTAAGTCATAAATTTTAAGTAATTTTCTCAGCAATTTCTATACATTATTTATATGATTCGCCTTTGAGGCAAATTTACAGATACTTTGTTGCTCTATCTGTTTTATACACATACACATTCACCAACTTATATATAATAACGATTTACAAATAATGCTTAAGTGGGGGCACAATTATAGCGTGACATTAACGCCTTTAAACTAAGTAACGCTTGTAAGTCGTTGATTGATCAGGTTTTAACAAGATAATATATATAAACATATATATATATATATATGGATTTTCTTCTTCTTACTTTTTGCTATTTTCTTATAATATTTACATCGAAAGGCCAACAAGGCTATCGCTCTTAGCCTACAAAAATATTTAAATGAATAAAATTTTTTTTTTTTTTTTTCTTTTTTATTTGTGAAAATTACAAATTTGCAGCTTTTTATAAATAAAATTGTCTCAAAAGTTTATATATTTGTTGTACATGTATAGAGCAGAGAGTTTTTCTTTTTCAGAATTTCTCGTAGAATCATTGTTTTTATTTTGCAAAACATTTCTTAAATATCACGTAAAGCTCAAATATATACCGAGTGAGAAGCACTTTATAAGAACGAAAATTAATAAAAATTAAACTTTATCTAAACTGAAGTCAAAAGCTCGAGTTTTCATTTTCTTGAAAGATTGTTTTACTGTTACATTTTAAAATTATTTTTTCTTTGATTTTATAAATTTTAGCATAAAAATACAATCACAAACAACTAAACATATTATGGCGAACCACAGCCACTTTGCTTAATGCAATTATTTTCGACTTATATTAACGACTTTTCAATCTAAGGCATTCTATGGAAAGTGATCGGAAAAGTGGTCCGATGCAAACTATCTTCAATAGCGTCTGTCCTTGGGTCAGAAATTAACACTGTATCAAATTTCATTCAAATAACTCAAAAATAGCCACCTTTAGGTTAACCACAAAGAGGCACAGGTGGACAGACAGGCTATGAATCGATCAATGTAATAAAAGGTGGGTCTATCCCAAATCCTGCTAAATGTTACGAGCGTCTGCACAGCCCAAAACATAAGTGATAAAGAATATAAAATACTTTTTCAAACTAATTGATAGAAAAGTACTTGGAAATGTATTCCAAATCTCTTGGCTGAAAATTGAAATGTTGAGAAATAATAAGTTTTTTTTTTGAAATCCGGAAACAAAAAAAAGGCGAAGTACAGCAAAAGCAAAGTCAAAATTAGTTAAAACTGAATATCTTTGATATCATATATCGAATCATTACCACCGCGTAAGGATGGTGATAAGAGACATGATAGATTTTGCCGAGCGTTCTACTTTCGTGTATCTGTGCGTGTCCTTGTTCGTCTTCTTAAACGTCGGTTGAGTATATATGTTAGTACACTTGCATAGTTAAGCATTGTCCCTTTTTTTTCTTCCATGCCGCTGTCCGTTCTTCCCTCGTGAAATCCGTGAATCAATCTTTTTATTTACCTGTCCCTTCGATCGTCTTGCAGTAATTCTTGCGACAGCAAAACATGAGAGAAACGTGAGAAATTTAACTTTTTTTAATTAAATTTTCTAACACCCTCTTGCCACCGAGCTTTGGATGGCTCCTTGTGGAGACTTCGCATATGTATTTTTATAAAATGTCTTTGATTCGGATTTTCAAACGGGTGATCCGCTCGTAAATTTGACACTAATGGATTTCTATGTTTATCTCGACTGGAGACAATTTAAACTTGAATGCAAGAAGAGACTCTGTTGGGTCCAATTGCGAACTATAACCTACAAGGAATATTGATGATGAAGCTATCTTAAATACAGGTGAGAACAAAATCTGGCTCCAACAATGCAAAAAATAATGCAAAAAAACTTTCCCTTAAACTTATACTAGATAAAAAATATATAAAAAACTATCTCGGATCCATTCAAAATTTTTTTGTAAAAGTTGCCCACAAGAAGAAGAAGGATAAACTTCGGCAAATATTGATGTCGAACTTTCAGAACAGTTTCGTCAGTCGTTTGAAAAGTCGATGAATTAAAACTTTTACCCGCACCATCGACGGATAAGGGCAAGACGTTTAAAAGACCATGTAACGTATAATTCCTGAACTGTTTCGAGGATTGGAAAAACGTTGGCATAAGGGTATGCTGGTATGGGAGAGATTACTTTGAAGGATACGGAATAGATTTGGAAAAAGATACAATGAAATTGGTCTTGCATTTTGATCACACTACTGCATTCGTGATCACCATAAGAGTTGAAATCCACTTAAGCAAATTTGTCTGTCCAGGTGTCATCTTTTCTTATTCGTAAAATGAAAATTTCGCCTTCAAATTTCATAGTGTACTTAAAAATGAGTGAGTTAAGCAACAAAGTGTAAATACAGAGTTGTAATAGGAGGTAAGAACAATGCAATGTTTTCAACAAATTTTGGATAAAAATTTGTGATGAAAAGCAACAAAACTTGACAAAAGTTAATTGTGAATATTGCTGACGTTTTAAGTAAAGTCTACTTTGAAACTACGTCACAACAATTTTTTTTTTAGTTCAATGCCGTAATCCTAGGTGTAGCAAACTTTTTAAATAAAACACTCTCAATAATATTCAAGTGAAGACTACGTTGAAGTTGTCTGAGTACAATTTCAATTCAATATCGTAACCTAAGGTATAAAGTTACCTTTTTACCTAAAACCCTTTCCTTCCAAGCGTAATATTCTTGCCTTCCGCGTCACTTAAATAAAGTTATGGTTTTCTAAGCCCATTAAGAAGCGAACAGTGTGATGATCAACTGGATCAATGTAGGGATAAATTTAGTTTTCTCATGCGCTTTTACATACTTTACAGAAGATATTCCGGATCTTTGCTCGTTGGTTGCAAAAGTGCAATAACAACAATGCTTGCAGCTATTATTGATTACAATCTGAAGCTTAATAATACGTTATTATTTACAGATTATCTATTGTAAATAATTCTGTATTGTTGTGGAATATTCACACTTTTTGAACTCTTTGTTTTCGCACAACAAAGTATTCAGTTTACTGTCATGTCTATAAGATTTCTATTTATATAAAATGTTACATGATTTATGCCAGTTATTGTCACTGCAAGTGTGTGTGTACTCGCGTACAAATGCTTGTTTGCTAACAAGTGGCTCACGTTTTCATTTTTTTTTTCTTCTTTTTTTTGTCACAAAATCGTGTACATTTCTGTTTATAAACGTCTATATTTTTTCTTTATTTATCTGACATCTGTTTAGTATTTATTTTTCCGACAAAAAGATTACAAGAAAAAAAAAAAAAGAAAGAAAAAAAATGAAAACAAATTATGTTTTATTGCTACGTAATTGTTGCTTATGCTAATACATCATTGATAAGTAATGAGCAATATTGTGAACTTGGTTGTACACGTGATTTGTGTGGGAGTAGCAGTTAAAAATTGCTCGAGAGCGCTTTATGGCATGTGCTAGGCAATTGAATATTCTTGAAATACTTTGTTGCTTATCGCGTAACCAACTCTAGTTGACATCGTTTGACAAATTTATAGATAAAAAAAAAAAAAAAAAAATATTGTTTAATGAAAATTAATTTACAATTTTCAAGATTTTAATATTATTATTCCATAATTGCAACCGACTAAGATTCAACTCCACGCAGTCCATAGTATGTGATTATTAGGATAGGATGAGATACGGTTTCCCTGAAAGAGGCGAAAAAGGTCATAGAAAGGTAAGATTTTCAAAATATATTTGCGAGAAGAAGTCAATCCATTTTTCGCACAACATGCTTAAGAAGACAAGGCTGGAGAATGCGTAATTACGTATATTCCAACAAGCAAGCTGCTTTAATTCGGTCTTACTATCTATTTTTGCAACGAGTCACGGGGTTAACTGAAACGTTTTTCTTTTCTTTTTTGTCTGTAAATTAAGTGTTTTTAGCTATCCGAATAAGCGATATATTTTTATTCCCATCACCGAGGGATCAAGAGTATACTCATTTTCTCAAAACATTTGCAGCGCCTAGAAGAAAGCTTCAGAGACCGTACAAAGTATATATATATTCTCCATTGTCATCAAATTCTGAATCTGTTTACGCATGTCTCTCTGTCTGCCAGCTGCAAATACTCATCTGCTGGCCAAAATGAAGTCATCGACATCAAATTCGGTGAACACATTGAAAGTTCTTTCAGGTAGGTCGGCGTTGAAAATGGGCTAAATCGGACGAAGGAGACGCCTACAATACCACGTGAACTGAGAACATCTCTGTTTCGAAAAGGAATAAAAAAGTAGTTTTTTACTCATTATTCATAGACAAATATAGGAAAATCTGAACGCATGTTCTGTGAGCGATGCTGCAATACTTGTACAAAAATGGAGAAAATTGACCACACCTACAAAATATTATGGTGTAGAAAAGTCACACTTTTTTCAATACTTGAACAGCTATTAACCGATACTATTTAACTGATAGGTCGGCCCAAAATAGCACAAGCCCCAGCAGCGGCTGGAATTTATCCCTGTATTCTTCTCTTTCCCTTAGGATTTCTTTAAAGGATGAAGTCTTTTGCTGAGACAGTGCGTTCTATCTTCTTAAGAAAATGATATCACATTGAAATCTCTATATAGTTGAAATCTTTTAATGATAAAAGATCTAATTCGACAAATTGTTGATATACGCGTGTGAAGTTTTGTAGGTGTATGACGTAATGCTTAGCAAATACAACATTCGTAATGCTGTTTACAAAGGAATTTCTTTAAGGCGCGCTGCACATCAATTACATTTATCATCTATAAACGATGACTATACATGCATACACACACGGACGTATGTGAGGGGCAAATGAGGTGAACAAACAAACAAAGAACAGCAGCTAGTGCTAATGCTACACGAGGAAATTTTCGCTAATATTATATTACAACAAAAATATTTAGACATAAACGAAAAAAATCGGAAAAACTTAATGAAACGAAACTACGTCAATAACCTCGTTTGCAACAATGTTGAAAAACTAGATAGAAATAAAAGAAAAAAAAAAAAAAAAAAAAAAAACGGCAAATAGTATATACAAATATACTATACATACATAATGTAAATATAATTTGTTTTATTTATAAGTTTTTTTTTTTTTATTTTATTTTTGTTTAATAAAATCGCAAACACACACAAAATCATTTCCCTCACAGAATGGTATCGAGAAAAAAAAAAAGAAAAAAATCTGAAACTAAAAAGAACTTTGAAAATCGATTTCAATTTCTTAAGCAATTGCTCTCAATTTTTATTATCGAAAATTAAAAAAAAAGCAAAAATAAATAAATAAAAAAAAAAAAGTAAATATCAATAAAGAAAAACAGGTATAAAATTGAAAAGACCGTGAATTCATCTATGAAATATAAATATGCATAAATCTGCCAATTAACGAGGCTTTCGCTTCTCATATATATACAAAAAGCGATGAGCATGCGATTATTAAGCGTATACGCTACGCTTCAACCCTCACCATCGGACACTACACATATATATAGTTAGAGCATTGACTATTAATTAATGTTAATTAACTGCGAAATCACTTTTAAGAAACTTCCGAAAATCATAAACTGAATGCAAATTATGCCCATCCATGAAATTGTTTTCGCAAAATTTCTTGTTAAATATCTTTTATGTACGTAATTTGATCATAAAAACATTTATGTAATCTTAACCACAACGAGCCGCTAGACAAGAAGTAAGAAAGATAGCGATCATCAAAGATCAAAGATTTCTAACCACATACACTAGGCATTTGTTTTTTTCTCATCTCCTTAGGATGTATTAATTTTAGGTTTATGTTTGTAACGCCCGAGAATCGATTTCGTAACCTCCCGTACTCAAAAGAGAGATTTTGAATATAAAAATGTTCGCTCTAGCGTAACACGCTTTGTAATTTCCCGTATACAAGCCATCACTATTAAGTGGGTCCTAGGATGGCATCTGTATGATCTAGATTTTTTCATTCCATTTATAACTTGTAAACTAATGGCCGGACTGACCGGACTGGCCAGTAATTTTCAGACGTCTCATGTAAACGTTGGTGTTAAGAAAATATGATATGGGTTCGGCAGTAATCATCCTTTACCCGTAAGTTTTCCTACGAACTTCGTATGTATTCGCATAAGTTTCTAAAGCGAATTCTGTTTGGCATAGGGCTTTCATGGTACCGAAGTATGCTTCGAATGTTCACTGAGTTTTTTGTCTTTCACATTTAACACAATTTTGGATCAGAATCTAATAGAGGCACGAAATAGTCTTTGTAAGTGTCATACAGCGAGGATTAGGGGGCAGTGTTTGATACAAGGGACAGGAAACCAAATAATATTAAATATCCTATAATTGTCGGTTTTTAGCTTCCTATCACTTGGTTATGTATCTTCATCTAAGATTAAAAAGGACGAAAAGACAGTTTTATCACAGATATCAGTCACGGAGACCAAAAGTATTTCTGAATGCCTGTAACTACGTCCATTCAATTTCGGATTAATAAAAAAATTTACATCAAGATCTGCGAGGGATTTGGAATATTATTTGTAGATATTGTTCGCGCATTTACGCGCCATATGAACAGCTTGTCTAGTCAACCATCAGTGAAGGTGAGGATTATTATTATTATCAATTGTGAAGACAATTCGCAGCCCGCCCTAAAACATCTATTGTGCTCGCGTGTCCCCTTAGTTCGCCACTTTTAGGGTTCTTATAATCCCCATCACCCTTTTTAGCTCGGTGCACCGTACAATCTCAGACTTTATAAACTGTTCACTGAACACTTGGTGTCTGATTCTGCAGACAGCCTGTGATGGAACGTCTCACTCCTGTCTTGGCGAATCTGCTCTCAGAGGAATCCATGTTTTTCAGGTGGTAACTGTGGAAATTGTGACTCGTGTGGAAGCATGTGATCAAGTGTAGAGTTCTTAGTTCCACTAGCTTGTGTGACGATATTATTAATCTTTTTGTTAGTGCATTGCTTTCAATGGCAATTCGATCTTCTTGGCCCGCCACAGAAAGGTTCAGGATCTGTCATGGTCCCTCGGGCCAGCCTGTTAGCCACAAAGTCAGCCCTTTCGTTGCTTTCAATACCCGAACGGCCAGGCATCCAATGTGAGCATATGTTTGTATGTAGCACAAACAAGATTTTAAGTTGACTTTTATAATCGGACCGTGCCTTCAAGCGTCTTTTTATGAACGAAAAAGTTTGAAAGGAAAGTCAAAAGTTGGTCTAAGGTTCCAACTAAGACTTTACAAATACACATTGGAGAAAATTCTTATTTGAAGAAGAAAACAATTTCTCATATTTGCTCTGCAAGTTGTTTGGGCAAACTTCTTATTGGAGCAGTAAGTGTGCAAAATAATCGGTTTAAGCGGATGAAAATTTTTTTATCTGTTTTTATTTGCGGAAATTTTTTTTTAGTAGTTTTATGATCACTTTTATAGTCAGTAACATTGCTGTAGATTGTTTTGCATATAATTTTCGTAGTCATAAAATTGTCATAATTTCTTTGTAATTAACCCATAAATTAAGCATTAAGTAGGCATATATTGGTTTTTTTTTTTTCTCGTCAATAAAACTTTTATAAGTTGTAAAGACTCGCTTAGGATCAGTTGACAGAATTAATTGCTGCTTATTTAACGTAGTATGATAAAAATTAACGCATGCCGCTTGACTTCCGGCTAATTTTCGTATTCTATTTCTAATATTCTTTAACACAGATGTAAAAGCACTACAGTGCGTTACCGTTCATCACTAAATACCCTGCATCACACTTCAATCGCTCTTATAAAGACAAAATGAGAAGATTTAAGGGAAGCGGTCGAAAAAGTTGTCCGATCGGAACCATTTTCAATAACGTTCGTCCTTTGTTTCAAAGCACGGCAGTGTACTAAATTTTATCACGCTATCTCAGATATTACATCCTTTAGGTCGAACCCAAAAAAGAAGACAGACAGACGGATCGAAGGACTGACAAACTTAGATCGATTTATAAATTGCCTTTGAATAGATTGGTAAGTTCAACACAGGAAAGCAAGACGGACAGGCGGAGTGACAAGCTTAAGACGATTAGAACTTGCCTCTGAATAGAACACAACAAACGGACAGACAGACAAATGGAAAGACGGACAGACTAGCTTAGATCGATCCAGGGAATGCTTCTGGATTCGTCGGTGTAATAAAAGATGCAACTATCTCACATTCTACTATGCATTGCATTCATTCGCACAAGCTCAATATACCTTTCTACCGCAAGTGATGTAGAGTATAAAAAAAAAAAGGAAACAACATATCGGTCAATGTTCGCATCAATTTTAATTCAAGCTATCTTTAGCTAATGCCTATGTTATTTGACTCCCGTCAAAAATTTTTCACATGCTTTTAGATCGTATAAGAGTTGTTCTTCAAAAAAAAAAAAAAAAAAGAAAAAACATCTCCCTTCACTGTTCAACAAAAGTAAAAGGAATACTTAAAAAATCTTATCTTTCGAATCGCTCTAATGCTTATTACTTAGTATGCATGCAGATGTAATTTACATATTAATGGCAATTGTTTTAATGAAACCGAAAGGAAACAACAGTCTATTAATTTCGCTATTAAATGAAATGAGTTCTTCTGGCAATCATAAAATATTATGCGTAATTTAAGATGCAAGAATATTTATGTTTATGTTTTCATATACAGCATATGACAGAGCTCGTTATCGTCTAGTCAATGAACTGACTCTCTGAGAAATTATTCCGTTCAATTTTTACAACCTCGAAGGGAAACGTGATATATATATTAATTATAATATTAAGTTTACAATATCAAAGAATGCAATAGAATTACTTTGCCTCCCACCCATGTGTAAGTGTTTATAAAGTCAGGAGAATTTTAAGTGAAAACTGGCTTCGTCATAGCATACGTGCACTTAGTTGTATCGGGTAGTGAATTCGAATAGACTGAGTAAGGTAGTTAAGAAAGCTAGTAATCTGTTATGATGTCTCTAAAGCTTAATCCCATTATGTCCTGAAGACGCACGGAATGCGAAAACGTACACTCTCCCTCTGAAATAAACGGACTCTATCTCTGTCCATCTTTGGGGTCAAGCACCCATTTACAATGTAGTTCTTCATCAAACAAGCAAACAAACTAGTCTTGCTGAGGCCAGATGAAGACAAATATATTTATTTGTCCCTACTTCTCGAATACGCGAATCCCACGTCTCTCCTTCTTAGGGTCAAACACCTAATTACAACGCAATTCCTCACGAAACAAGCAAGCAAGCAGGCTTTTTCTACGATTTCGACCAAACTTTCGCAACCATCCGGTGGTATCCGGTGCCACGGCGAAGCTGGAGAACTTTTTCCGGGTCCTTCGATAAAAAGAAGAAAAGAATAATGAAACGTCAAAAGGATGGGAACATCTTATAACCTGAAAATTCGCTATAAGAGAAAATATGCAAATGAAGTTGCAGAAAAGAAAACCAGTGTAGACTACACTCTTGGACATAACATTCCCACTGGATGACGCGATCTATATCTCTACGTCTTCCTTTTAACTTGAGCGTCAAAGCCCAAATCGAGTTTCAAGAACAGCAATGTAAACCGATTTCCGCCACATCCCTAAAATAAAAACGAAAAAAATCTCCACTAAGCGTGAAAGAGCTCTATGCGGATCACCTCTACAGCCAATCAGTCACCTTCAACTGAAGAGGTATGGATGAAGATTAGATCATAGTTCTCCAGCTCTCGAAGAGCGTATAAGATGCAAATGCGCGGTGTGCTGTCGTCTTACCCTACTATGATATTAGATTTCTTTAAGTACGTCGTCTGACAAACGTACGAGTTGCAAACTTACCCAACGCTACCACCTTCCAATACTATGATACTAGAATTATTTTTCTTTTCTTGGCAATCGATGGTTTGCATAACCCGTTACCTACCGTAGCCCGTGTTTTGATTGCGCGCTCCATTATGTTTGACCGATCGTTCTCCTTTCTTATATTGACTATTGATTCCATTATGTTTATCGGAACATTCTTTTTTCTTAGACTGAACATGTGTTCCTTTGCGTTTAACCGAAAGTTTTTCTTTCTTATGCTGACCATATATTTCGTTATGTTTAGCCAAACGTTCTCTTTTCTTATACTGACCATGTGTTCGTTACATTAAAATTTATTTGTTTGTTTGATGTTAAAATAAATTCACGTCTTCATTATGTTGGCTGTTAATTATTAACAATTCTCATTATACATACCGTGTAAAAAGCATTCGAAGCTTGTAAATAAAATTGTTTATTTAATATTCAACGCTATAACTTAGTAGAAGGCTACTAAATTACGGAACATACTTACATAACCTGGTTCTTCTTTCTTCTGTAAGAAACCCTGGTATATAGTAAGATTAAAAATCAAGGTCATTCTGCATCATTTATCATTCATTTCCTAAGAGAAATAGATTGAAAGGAAAAAAAATTACCTTTGCTTAGGTAACTTCCCTTCAGAACACAACACATTGATGTTTTATGTAATTTCGAAATCTTTAATATTGAATGATTTAGTTACGCATGAGTGGGTGCTGTTATGGTCAAATCAACATAAGTGGGTGTTGAAGATAAAATTTATTAAAACATTAAATTTAAATAAATTTATGATGTTTTCATAGTAAAAATTTTTGAAAATCTGCTGTGCATACTATTTATTAAGCTTTTTTCCTGAAAGGTTCATCCTCTTAAGTAGCAGTGGAATTTTTTTTTTTTTTTTTCAAACTAAAGGCATAAAGGCAAATTCTTTTCATATGCGGAGCGTTACGAGATTTTAGACTTTTTTAATGTTTGTAAAGTATAAGGAATGCAAGGAAAATTTATAGAAGTGCTTATGAGGGACAAATACGATCTTTGATCAGACATAAAGCTATCCGTTCGTTCATCTATCAAGCGGAAAATGAAAACATTTTCACGACTCACAGGCTTGCCTCTAGATTCAGGAGATGATCCTTTCACATCATGTTTTTTTAAAGCGAACTTAAAAGCTTATTTACGCATGGAACAGTACGCCCGCTTGCAATTCATAAAAATCCGCCATAGGATGCATCCTGAAGAAAGCTTCAGAGCGTATATCTTAACTATACATATTTCTAAGTTTTTAATGTCTTCAATCGATAACGGATTCCGCAACGAACTGGACACGTCTGTCAGTCCACTTTTGCATTCTCTGTGACACACATTCCCGTGATTACAAAACTTCACATACCGGTTTCAAATTCGACAAACACATTGGAATTTCTTCTACGCCGGTTAGAATTGAAGGTGATACTTATGAAAAATTCGATACGATATGGGTTTACGATATATAGGAAAAATACAAAAACAGAACATAAATAGTACATCGTTTTCATGCCATCTGGCAGCACTTGATACATAACTGAGCAAACTAAGACAATTTTTTTACTTGTATATGTTTTTATGGTGATTGAAGTCAAACTTCGATAGTGCTTTAGTTGATATCCGCTTATGGTAGAAATTCGATGGCTAACTATAATGTTTTTAAGGCTAATATTAGCATTGGTTATTCAATAAAAGAATGGAAGATCGGACGAACATTTCTAATAAAATATTTTTCCGACCTAATTGTCCGTGAGCGTGATACTTGTTTGCATTTAGTGAAAGTTTCTGGCAAATCTCTCTTACATGTGGCGCAGCGTATGTTCGAGAGTTGGTTTGTAACTGCCCGACATTAAGTAAACTCGATCGTAATTTAAATACATTACACAATAGCAGTTTTACGTTCGAGTGATATTTCATGCGAGCGTAAGAAAAATGCATGATTTATCGACGACTGTAAACCATTCGCTTTAGCGAGACGAAAATGGACCGGTATCGAGTTCATTCAACATCGACTGCTAAAAAACGGCTTCTGGTTCTTACATGGGCCCAAGCTACGGAAACGGTTAAACATCTGCATACAAATACATACACACATATATATATACATATAACATGTCACTCAATAAGTTTCCGGTGTGATACATTTCTGGCAACACTCTTGAGAGACCCATGCGATTTCTGGATGGTATTAATCTTCATAGATACCATACTTGTCGCCATTTCGTGGCATTCTGACAAGCGGGTTACAGATTAGAGGGGCTTTAATGACTATACTCATGTTATTTTCGAAACAATGTCTGAATGTAGTGATAAGAAAAAATACATTTGACATTGGCTTGGAAGACGTCAGGGCGACTCTTGTCTGTCGACAATCTAAATTTGTCGATGGTTTGCTAATTTTAAACAAAATCCTATGGACATCGATGACGCTGAAGACTCTGGTCGTCCGAACTCGGAGGTTATTCCAAAAAACATAAAAAAAGCGCGCGAAATTGTTTTGGAAAATCGAGAAGTGAAGTTGCGTTTGATAGTTTCTAACTGCCTAAAGATATGAAAAGGTAGACCATCCATCATTTTGCAAGAACACGTATCCGTGAGAAAGCGATATGCGACAATGCACGAAAAGTGACATTTTTAGTAGGCTCTAGAGTTAAATTGGCAATAGATGAGGTGAAAGACTACCAAAAACTTGAAACCGGGAAGGTTTGATTCATCGATTATCTTGCAAAAGGGCCAGAAGATCAATAATTAATATCGTGTAGCGTTATAAGTGCCTTTAAATGACAAAATTGCAAAAAAGCTATAGGTCAGACTGGAAACTTATTGAGTGACATCTTACATAAATATGTATTTCTTTTCTTTTATTTTTTCTAAATTTATTACACATGTTGACATCCATTATCATTAGTGTTTTTTGGAAGATTTAAATTTCTTTAAATAATGAAAACCTATTCCGTGTATTTTACTGATTGTCTCTTCTAAAAATAACAAGAAAAAAAGGTAGCCATCAGTAGTGTAATCAAGTGAAATTCTTCAATACTTTGCTACTAGATTCGGTGACTGTAATTTGTTATTAATTCACATTGAATTCCATACTGAAATGAAAGCCCACCGACGTTTTTATCAGCTTATTAACGTATCTTGAAAGTTCAAGAGAAGTTCTTGAAAACATTTAAAAAATTTTTTATTTTTTTAGATTTTTTTTTTAATAAGTTCATTAAATAGTGTATATAAACTATAACACATGCCTTGTATACGACGAGAGTTTATTGTTTCCATCTCATTGATAAAGTTCATAAACAATTTTTTATATCGTTCAAATGCCAGCCGCGACTGTTTGCCTTTCTTTTTTTGTGTTAATTTCTCCATTTGATACAAAACGATTTCTCATTTAATTTATTCGTATTTGGAGCTTTTTATTTTTCTCGTTTTATCTAAGAAATTATTATAAAGATTCGAGAATCAGTTTGCCAGAAAATGAACTTAGGATAGATATGGGCAATAGCATGCATTTGTTTATTAAAAGGCGAAATTTCGTTATTGTTTATGTGACTAATCGCTTAGGGGATCCCATCTATGCGTGTAATTTAGTCGCAGTCCGATGGCACTTCTGGCTGTGCTCTCATTATAACCACGACCTTGTCTTGCCATGACATGAGATGTGGTTGAAGGCATACTAATAAGTCGTTCTGTACTGCCAGACCAAAGGTTGCGTAAGATGGGCTAAAGGAATGAGTGATTGAAAGCTTTAAGTACTTCTTGTAAAACCTAAGGTCGCCCTTTTAATAGATCTACATTCACAGCTTATAAGGAAATCATCTTTTTTGTGAGAAAACTCTGCTCGAAGTGGCTTCTTGGCGAACTTTTTACCCGAAAATAGCGACACTAAGAGCACCGCTTGAAGCTGCTTAGAAATGGAAAATATGTTTCCCCGCGATATGTGCGAATAGATGAAACAACGGTTTATCACTAGACGCTAGAGTCAAATCAGCAGCTAGCCGGGTGGGCAACAAGCAGCAAAAGCCATCCAAGAATGCAAATGTCATCTGAATAGATTCGCATCGCGTTCGCATGGTGTACTATAATACATCGACGATCGAGGATGAAGAATGAATACCACATACCATTATAAATGCTTTCGAATAACCGAATTGCAAAAAGAAGGTCTCCAATTAAGAAGAACTGCTTTGTCTCTAAGACAATGCACGATGTTATAAGTCGATCGTAACAGCGGCAAAATTGCATGAACCGCTCCTACATCTACCGTATTGTCTAGGTTTTGCTCTTAGCCAGTATCTCGCCGCTATCTGTTTGCGAATTTCAAGAAAATGCTCGTTAGAAAAGGATGCCTCCAATGAGGGCTTGTATGAACGCTTCTATAAGAAAGGCATAGTCATATATTCTTCACAATATGAGATCTTACAGGCGCTTAACTTTATTCTGACAATTTACATTTTTTTTTTTTGGGACACAGTTTACTCTACTTTACTTCAATGTTGCTAGCATATGTACTTTACATAAAAATTTTGAAAAAATTTTGTGCTGATGACAATCTTAGTGAATAAGTTCATGTCTTGCAAAAATACTCTACTCTCTTTTAGTCCTACTACTTAATGACCGCATAAAAGTTGTTTTTATTTTACTTATTTACTGTCTATGTACTTGATACAGGGATTTAAAGTCTCCAGGATGATTTAGATCATATAGCTGCCTATATCGCACTTGAGATTTGAACCGGCGATCATAAAACTTGTTGTTTTTATTTCACTTATTTATTAGAAGCATGGCTTTAAAGACTGCCGGATGACTTGGATCGTATACCCGCCTATATTAAAAACTCCATCGCACTTGAGATTTGAACCGCGATTCTTTGCCTCTGCATCTTTGCCTACTCGGTTAATCATATTTTATTAGCGATTCCACGAACTTATTGTTAATAAAAGTTGTAGTTAAGTGATGGCTCTGAAAAAGCTTAAACAAGCATATTATTATTATTATTTTTAAAAGAAAGAAATTCAGTTCAAACATACGAAATGATATGCACAAGCAGCCTATGAATAGCGAAGCAAATTAAATTAAAAATAAAGTTATCGGTAGAACGATTGTAATAATGAATTTTTTTTTTCTTTTTTTGCAAAAAATTACGAGGAAATGCTTAGAAAGCGAAAAGGGTTGCAATATTAAGGTTGTAAGAATTTCTTCTTGTTATAATTTATTAAAAAAGTGTACTCGATTTTTAAAAAAAATAATTTTTTTTTTTTTTATTTTACCTATTTTCTAAGAGGATTTCATTAGTATTTTAAGAGAATTTCATTAAGTCTAACCGTAGCCACATTGGCCGTCTGTACTATATTCAGTTCACTGCAGCCAGCAAAGACTATTGACCTCATGTATTTCTATATATATATATATACATATATATATATAGGTATATGCTGGTGTATATTTATATATTAATGTGCAGCCGTATACACGTTGCTGAAATTGTGCGTAAATCGTTAAATCGATTTTGGCCTATTTTCAAAGTATGTATTATGTACACATACGCAAAAACCAAAAACAAAAAAAAAAAACAAAAAAAATTATGTATTATTTGAGGTGCTTAAGAAATTGTGAACAAATGTATACAAATGTTAATAAGTGAAAGGTATTTCATACAAACAACCTGTAAAAATAGTGCCCAGGTGCATTATACCATAACTGTTAGACTGGTTCAACATTTGATTAAGTCTCTTTGCTAATTTATTAACATTAATTTGCTAGACTCATAATCATATGATAATGAAAGAGTAAGAAAAAAAAAAGATACCTACGGCGTCATGAAAACAATATAATATTATGTTATGCAAGACCCTTATCTAGGTATCTTGTAAAGGTTTGTTCGATTGCTTGATTTCAATTGATTAACATTTCAAACTAAAGTCTTCTTCTTATTCTTATTAAAAGTTTGATTAAAACTTAAAATACCATTTGTTCTTACTTGGTGCTTGCAAGTATTCTGATCATGTCTTCTTTTGAAAAAAAAAAAACATTTATTGTGAAAAATTGGCCGCAGTGCGTATTAATCAAAATATTTCCCATTATTTTCTACGACGTTTTCTCATCTTTCTGGCAACATGACGAAGCCGTCGCGGAAGAGCGATATTGACTTGGCAGGTTAATCCAATCGTTGACCTATTTTTGCGCTTCTTCAATCTTGCGGAGGCTCGTGCCAACCATGCCACGCTGCGTCGATCTGAATAAGGCGCTATGTCGGGTCAGCAAGCTGGATGCGGTTAAACTTCCAATTTGAGCTGCAACAGGGTATCCTTTACAACTCCTCTAAGCTGTTGCCGATTGTTGTCATGCAAGAGGATAACTGTATGTCCGTTAACCGCTATTGCTGGTCTTTTCTGCAACAATACTTAGCTCAATTTTCTCAGTTGACATCGGTAACAGTTTCATTCGATCATCATCATTAAATGAAGAAAGAAAAGAAGACCCTTCATTCAAGTTTCAGGGGACGCAAAAACCATGCAGTGTAACAGAGGAAAACACGTTTCATTCGAACTTCAAAATAGTGAAGAAAAGAATCGGAACTACCAAGTCATTGTTCGCGGGTCCACATCTCAGTGTGGCAGAGTTTATTTCGATCGTGACTATAGTGAATGCTTAGCCGATAAGGATATTACACTTATCTATTGAGGGCACATACCCACTAGACTTCGCCCTCACACCCCCCCACCCCCCTTCCTCTTTTGTCCTGTCTTTCCCTTTAATTGGCCATGGTTGTTGACCGGTTTTTTGCAGGAAATGGTGACATTCGCTAACTGAGTAGTCAAATTAAAACAAAAAAACAAAAAAGATCTCTCCCAGAAAAAAAAGTCCGTTTAATAAGAAAGCCAGGTGGCAGTAGTTAAAAAGAGTCACATAACCAGATTAACGTGAACACCATAACATCATTGCATTTCGTTACGCTTTAGGTAATATAAATCCAAGGAGTGCCGCCTAACTTTTTCAATTAAATGCAAATTTAGTTGAAAAAAAAGAAGGAAACCGAAGTAAAAGTCTAATTAAGATATATTTTTGAAGAATTTGCATTTAAATGAAAATGTTACTTAATTACAACATCAAGTGTCTTTTATTTAATCAAAAAAAAGGAAAAAAAAAAATCTGTCCATAACAATTTTGTAAATTAAATGTTAATTATCAACTAAAAGCGTAAGCGATTTTTTCTTTGCTTTGAACCAATCAAACTGATATGTTGTTGTCCGATTAATAATATTAATGCATGTATGGCATTTATTTACTATTGAATGAAATGAAAAAGGCCGTTTTACTTCTTAAGCGTATGAAAACGATGAAGTATGTAATTGTAAAAAAAAAAAAAAAATGGTAACAAGCAAGATATGAAGAAAATCCAGTTAAATGTTAAATGCATATTTTGCTTTTCCGCGTTAGCGTTTGTGCAAAAATAGTCGACCCCTTAAAAATGTATTCATTGTTATCAATAAATAAAATTTTTATGTAAATTTTTCTATATATATATATATATATATATGTATATGATTAATACTGACGGTCATATAGCATATGATTGTGATGATGATGATGATGATGATGATGATGATGATTTAAATGAAAATTCCTCAAGTTCAATTTGAGATGAAATTCCATTTTACTATGTCAACAGGCAATTTGTAACCCGCCCGCCCCCCGCCCCGCGCCCTCTTTTGCTGTAAACCCCCGCCAACGATGAGAATCATAACAGCCTCACATTACTCAAACTTCAACTAATAATTGTGAAATATTCCTTTCCATGACAGTGATAATGATGAAAAGCGCAGCAGAAGAAAAAACAAATGTATATTTAATCAATTTGACTTACTTTGGAAGGAATATGACATTTGTTATATAAAGCACTTGAATCACTATATGCGTATGTTAATGTCAATTAGAAGGCAGTAAAGACACTATAGTGGGCTATACGAATCGCCACTCAATATCGTCGACCACCTCACAGTGATTCATCTGGCGACTTTTCAAAGTATGACGTTATGAGAAGAGGACGAAATAGTGGTCATAGCCGAAACATATCCAATCACGTGCATCCTTCGGCCAAAAAACTTTTATTAAAATAATTCAAAGCTCGCGAACTACGGGTTCAAAACAAGAAAACAAGATGGGCGAGCAGAAAGTGATTCCTCCCTCTCAAGTTCTGAGTGTTGCATTGATCTACGCAAATTTAATAATAAACACTTTCATCGTAAGCGGTGTAGAATGCAACAAAGCAAAAAATCCGATTCGAAAAATGCATTTTTATACCCATCACCGTAGGATGGGAGGTATATTCGTTTTGTTAAAACGTTTGCGATACCCAGAAGAAAACATCAGACAACCCACAACATGTATATATTCCAGATTACCATAAAGTCCTTAATCGACTGACTGTTTGTCCGTCTGTGTAAAAATATGAGAAGAGAATGAAACTATCAAACTTGGTTTAAACCTTGAAAGTTCTTGCACGTAGAGTGGCATCGAAAATGGGCCAAAGGATATGCCCACAGTACCACGTAAACTGAGAACGTTTCTGTTTTTCAAAAGGAATGAAAAATTGGTCTTTTGCTCTTTACTCAGATATTGTAGCAGAAAAATGCCCAAAAATTTGAACGCATATTCTATTTGGGCGATGCTACAGCACTTCTTTACAAAAACGGAAAAAGTTGACCCCACCTAACCAATATAATGGTGTCTCAAAATATAATTTTTTTTTTAATATCTCTATAAGGTGCAAAAACAAAAACCCCAAAATGCATCTATTCGTCTGTCCATCTGTCTGTATACCTACAAAGAATTTGGAAGTGACGTAAACTTTTTCAACGAACCGCCAACAATGCCCACACGCCTATGCGAGAAAAACTTTCATTTTAAAAAAAGATAAAATCAACCACGCCCACTCCATATTATAGAGCATGAAAATTTAGTTCTTTTACTTTTTTTTGTCCTTTTTAAGATAACGGTGATAAGCATAAAAATTCGATCACGACTGAATAAAATTTTCTTACTTGTTCTTCTTAAGCCGAATGAAAAAACCGTTTCATATTTAGCGATTACAAGGCGAACACACTTCGTTTAAAAGCGAACTTTTTACTTTTGTGGAGAGTAAACGCAATCTTAGCAGCCTTGTGTTTATTTAGTTACATGTGATTGATTGAAGGCTTGTCTTAAACAAATGCATGACATAATACAGAATTTTAAGTAAAGACTATTGTGGTGGCCTTTATGATGTTATTATTGCGTATGTTATGGATGACTGACTTACTTTATTGTAGATATTTATTTACTTCCTTGTTTGTAAGATTAATCAACATGTATTCGTCGTCACAATCAATCATAGCCATCGTAATCATCATCATCATCACCATCATCACCATCATCATCATCGGCAGCGTCACCAAAAGGAGCTTTGCTCTATACCCTGTATGTGTGTTGTGCTCACTTGATATGGAACATATTGAAAATGCATTTAAGAGATATTTTTTTCTACTTACATATGTAAGCTGTCGTCGTAGCATTTGGCAAGCAGGCGTTACCACACAACAATCTGAAGAACAGTCTTTTTCTTAACCAAATTTTTTTCTTCAATTTTCTTAAACGTGGAAATAAATTGAGAAAAAAAGAAAAATTTCACTCGCTAAAGCGAACAAATAAATGAAGAGGACATGTCAATTAAAACTCAATTGTGTTCTGCATTTTATGGGAAGCTGGAATTAATGTGACGCGCTTGAAATCTGGATGTTTTCGGGCTTCCATGTCAAGCTTAGTTCGAGAAGAACATTATAAATGAAAGATGTTTTAAACGAAGCTTAAAATCATTCTTAGGCCAGGCAGCCTAAAAAGAATCGACAGAGTTGCAGGTTAAGGGAAAGGGCTTACTTTGAAGGCTACTGAAAATATTCCGCTGAATTTTACGCACAACTTACGAACCAATACACCCAGCAGATAAACGATACGATATCACAATAAACATGACTTGAAATCCTATTTTTATAGGAGCAACTAATACCTAATTGCACCGAAACCATGTAAGTTAAAAGGTAATAGCGCTCTATGGCAAAACATCTCAGCGCAACATATTTTCTTGGCAACATATTCTCCATTACCCATTACTCATATCGCCCTTACACATTCACCAGCTTCCTAAAATAATATCATTTGCGTGGCGAAAGGACCGCCGATCTGTTGATACAGCCCACGAAAAAAGCCATTTCTTTGATGTTGTCATCAAGATCGAAATGTCGCTCTGACAGGGAAAATGTCATTGATTGAAACAAGCGTTAACCAAATGGTGATAGAGGTGGTAAAGGCAGAAAGATCTGATTGAGCTTTGCCATAGGTAGACGGGGGTTATCATCGTGGCAAGAAATCAAGACATCTCGAAACCAGATGGATAGATTCTGTTAAAACGATAAACGATTTGGAAGGAATCGCTTGATATAACAGAATCTGGACCTAGTTTAAGTCGTTCCAGCCGTTAGCAACACCAGGGTAAACTTAACGTATGTTGTAATACAGCTGGTGTGGGCTCTAACGTATGTAACTATTGCACTTTTTCCGGTTTTCAAATGCTCGTATACATTCTTACTGTTTTCATACACGAGAAAGAAGTCTTCCTCTTTACGAATGTGTTTTGAGTGAACCATGGGTCAGCTCCACTAATGCTCGAGCTTCTCAGAGAGAGTTTTTAATTTAGGAAAATTTAGAAGCGAAATTGAAATAAATTACATTTCACTCCTTTGCTCGCTCGTTTAGTAAAAAGCTTTTTCCCATTTTCCGGCTAATTTATACACAAATTGTTTTTTTTGGCGAAAATAGCTTAAATCTTTGAAGAGCAGATTAAATTTTTTTTTTGGCAGCTTTTTTTTTTTTTGTTACTTTATCTTTTATTATTTCCTTAATTTTTTCGTTTCGATTTGCTTGTGTGTTTAACTTTTTAGTTTAAAATGAATTTCTAATAAATATGTAAATTACAAGCAAAATGTTTGAATTGATTAGAGATGTTACGGTTGTGTCGTATACTCGCGAACATGTGTAGCTCATAACTTACCAGACACAGGCTAACACAGCTGCTGACCAATTTTGTCAGATTGAAGAGAAAATTCTAACTTGACTTGTGTTCTATTGCCATCGTCGTCCTCGTCTACCGGAAAGGTCATTAACTGGGCACGAATTGTTCCAAAAGTAATTATACTCTACACTACTTATAGTACAAGCGTATAGCGAGTTTGTATGCGAGAAAGTATGCAACACGCAGAAAAACTTGAGACACCGATCGATTTTTGAACCCTTTTAAATTGGGTTGTCCGTCTGTCCATCTTGTTCTCTTGTTTTGACAGATTTTGATGAAATCTGCCATACTGACCCAAGAACGAATGTCTATTGAAAATGGTTCGGATCGGACCACTTTTTCCACCACTGCCCAAATAAAGCCTTACATTCAAAAGTCATTATATGACTAATTGTAGTTTAGTGTAGAGTATTTAATGGTGAATTGTGGCCAGCTATAGCTTTTATTTTTATTCAATTTATTTAAAATAGTCACAGTAAGCAAACAAACAAACAAGTGCATTAAGCAAGTGTGTGTATAAAAAATTTAAAAAAAAAAGAAGAAAAAGAAAACGTTATATTGAAGACAAATACAAGTTAATTGCCTTAGATCAACAGTCTATCTCTCGGCTTGATATTAAAACTAATAGTCAAAGATCGGCGAACATTCAATGCATTGGCGTATATACAGCAAACACTTGCACTTGTATGAAGATCTTCTCTATAAATCATTGCTGCTAAGCTAAGTAATGTCTAATACAAATATATATATATATATATATATATATATATACTCGTATGCATGTGAGATAGAGTTATGATGCTTTTTTTTGTGTTATGCGTAATACTTTTTTAAAGTTGACGATAAATTAATTTACTTGATTGTGAAATTTTTTATTTATTTATTTATTTATTTTTTTTTTTCATTCAATTTTTTTCATTTTTCCTTTTCTCTTTGCATTCTTTGCATGACTTAAGATAAATTATGTGCTGAATTGTATGCTTCTTCTATCATTACATATTTGAGGTTTTCTTTGCATTTTAGCTTTCTTTTTTCGTATAACCATTACCATTAATGGTAGATTAAAACAAGTTGCTGATTGAATTTTTCTTATTATTGAATTTTATCGTCTGGTATCTTACGTCTGTCCATTGGTTCTCTGTAAGCATATTCCGACCACCTTTGTCCGTCGCCATTAACAAATGATTATAATAAATTGAAATAATTTCAATGCATTTGTAAGGTAATAACGCTATTTTTGCTTCATCTCTTCTTCTTCTTCGTCTTCTTGTTCTTCTTTTTGCTTTTTTTTACATTTGTTTTTCCATAGACTCTTATGATTTGAATAATTATGTTAGATTTGGAATAATGATAAGTGTTTTGTTGATTTTAATTCTCATGCTGTGCACAATCATCCATTAGCTTGATTGATCGTATGGTTAGAAAAAATGGCAAAATGTTTCTTTTTTTTGTAAAGAATATTTTTAGAAAAACAAAGTCTTCTCTTTTTTTTTTTTTTGCCAAACACTTTCTACCCTCCTTAGGTTGTTGGGAGTGTGGCAAGTGTAAAATTAATTTCAATCTTAGGATAAAGAGTAAAGTCAAGTATACAGGGAGAGTCTTTTTGGAGGGCAAAGGTTTGTTTTCGTTAAAGAATGCTAACAACAACAATTCATGCATTCGAATCGAAACATGGACGCAATATTCAAAAAATCACGATATCTAAAGTAGAATGCGCTGCACTGTCCATTTCTTTCATCTGGCATTATTCCATTTGGTTAATAGCGGGGCTGATCTATGGTTGATTGTGGACTTGGTGTAATAAAAATAGAGTGTACAGCCGTCGATAAAGTATGCGCTTTTATAGCCTACACAACTAGTTGTACAAGCTTATATTAAGCGAAAGTTTGCGCTCCCCTGGAATGATTTGAGATAGCACCATCTTTTATTATACCGATCGATTCTGTCTGTCCGTCTTGTCCTTTTCGTGGTTACTCTGCAGGCCGATATTTTGATGAAATTTGGTGTACGGATGTTTTTTTTTTTTTTTTGGGAAAGCAAATCACTCAGGGCATGACAATGATCACAAAGAAAAAGAACTGAAAGGGAAAGAGAGGTGATCGCAGCGTAGCGGATCTGTGTCCCCAATTGGTGGGCTTTACCACTGAACATTCACTAAGGCGAAAGTAAGCGTCCGTCCTCTTTTTAATTCTGATCCTTTTAATTACATCAATCACGTGATGAGCTTTCCTCAAAGATTAGCCCTTACTAGACTATAACCAGTTAATGCCAATAGATGAGAGGAGATCGCGCCGTTGGTCTCCCTTTATTGATCCTTTTAATTACATCAATTATGCGATTAGCTTTCATCAAATATTAGCCCATGCTAGACTATAACCAATCGACTCCAATAGACGCGGAACAGGAGATCGCGCGATGGTCTCCTTTTACTAATCTTCCCATCAATCTACATCAATGTGCGGGTAACTTTCCTCAAAGCCCTCAATAAAATATAATCAGTTGACTCCAATAGATGCGCGACAGGAGATCACCAACGAAGAGGCTGAGCATCATGGTTTTTTGGGCCTTTAAGTTTCTGATTATCCTTTATGGCTCAATAGCGTTTTCTTTCATAATAACATAATTATTTCGCACTCTAAATAACTTCTTTTTATAAATTATTTTCTCATTTATTTATGTCTTAAATTAAGAAGAAAATGTTTAAGGCTTTCTTAGATTCCTTTAAAATATGATGTTAGAGAGCAAAAGTCTTAAATCTCTTTATAAAGTGATTAATCTTACTATTAAACTCTTGTTAAACGCTTGTTTGAACTTAACAACTTCAGGCTAAAGCCATCATAATGCATATTTATATACATATAGATAGATATATTTAGTACATAGAGCTATTATTATATACTACGTATGTTAGACAATGTGCTAAGTGGCTTTATAAAAAATGGTTAAAATAAATTGTAACACAGCATTAAAGTGCTTTGAAGTTGAATTATTCCGCCAACGCATATTTAATCCAAACAGGACTATAATCTTTTTATTCCGCCGCCTTAACAATATCAACTATACGAACGAGTGTAGCGCGGTTACGGCTCAAATAATTTTCAGCTTAGGCGCAACCTTGTACTTTAGATCTTTATCGGTAGACGTGCCACTTGGATATTCATCTTTACAAACCGCAAATATGTACATAACATAATACGTATCATTATCTACATGCATTCTTAGCTTAGTTTAGGATTAATAGTTACCGTCTACCGTCGTCTACCGTCGTCTACCGTCTACTAAAATCCATTACGATTATTACTAGAATATTCCCGCATATGCGCATTAGAGCAACAGGATAAGTACTTTGTGTATTATTTAAATTGTAACATTAAGCTTTTGGACCTCTACTTATTGTTGAAGGTAATATTCCCTTTGTCGTTGTTATTGTTGTTGTTGTTGTAAGCGTGCGCACGCATGCGCGTTTGTGTGTGCATATGAATTTCATTTATGTCTAGCAATCATTCTAAACACGTTCCTTTACTGTGTCTGCATATAAATAATGCGGCGTTAAGGTTGATTTCTTTCGATTTTTTCTCTCTCAATTTTCTTACTTGGCAGTCAGGCAAGCAGGCAGGCAGGCAGGCAGGCAGGTGCTTTAATTTCCTTTCCATACACAAAGCAGCGCGGTTTGTGTGTTTAGCTTTAATGCTTCTGCTTGTAATGTATGTAAGGTTGTAATTTATTATTTGCTGCACTCGGCTGCAATTTCTTACACTTGATGTTAATTGATTGAGTGTAGTTAATAAAGTTATCAGACTTCTTTCTTTTTTCCTTCTCAAGGGAGGAAAATCTATTCAGGACAGTAATTTGAATATAAAGAGACTTGAAAATTATTTATTTCATACGGGAATGCTTGAATACATAATGACATATCAATTCAAATTCTTTTGTCAGACGTGTATATTAAAATTTCTGGAAATAGAAGATTTCCATGCCGAGTTATGCTAAATATTTACTATTCATTGCTCTAGCGTCTTTACGATATATGACTACCTAATAGGAAATGTATTCCCTTGTTATATATAGAAATCGAAGATCTCATTGTTCACGTCGCATATATTGAGTCATGTAAAAAGACTGCGGTTTTTATCCGCTAGATGGTATTCATGCCTATATATCAGGCGACGCTCATTTGATTGCGTCAAGTGAACATCTGTTTAAAAAGGTGGTATTTCAACTTACATTTATTGTGAGGATAATTTTTTAATTCATTGATTAATTAATTTGAAAAGTCGAGTCGATTATCTGACAAAAAACGCTTTTATACTAGAGAAGAGATGATCTATGCAAAAACTTGCCGAAAAATTTGTGAAGTGTACGGTGAGAACGAGCCACCCACTAATGGCTTGCCTGAATCCGTTCGGGAAACTTCCATGTCAAAGATGCTCTGATCGGACAGTCACCGAAAAATCCGCACGCAAGCTGGCAAGAAATAGCGAAGGCACTAAACGTTAGCCACCTGACCGTTTGGAATCATTTGAACAGAATAGGCTACAAAAACAAGCTTAAAAAAAGACTAAAAAATCGTAGTCAAATATTTATAATAAAAAAAAATATTTCATTTGATAGTGAAAAACCGCCAGACATTTCTGGACTACCTAATGTGGCTAATAACAGTTAAAAAAAAAACTTCAGAGTCCGATTTCCTCAATGAAGATGGCTTTAGAACCATCACTGCCTTTGGCAGTTCTGATCCTGAAAGTCGATAGACAACTTAAACAAGTAAAAAAATTATATACGCTCGATATCGAACCTTTTATACCCATCACCGTTATCTTAAGTTACTTTAGCAAAGGGAGAAACAATTAAATTTCCATGGGTTGGTTGCAATCCGGACTCGCCTGCATTATATTATAAGGTCAAGTCCTTTTACCGATTTGGCTCATTTTCAATATTAACTTTTGTGTAAGGAATTCCAATACTTTTGTCTACTTTGAAGCAGATATCTGTAGATATTACTTTGCCATAACCAATATGCATCGTTTAACAGACAGACGGATAGACGCACTGATACTAGTTAATAATATATAGACTCTCCGAAGTTTCTTTCTGGGTATTGCAAACGTATTGACAAAATATATCATCATGTTTTGGCGATAGGTGTAGAGAAACATTGTGACTCTTGTTAATTCCATCAAAAGTGAAAATAAAACAAGCGAAAACTTTATAGTTTAATCGGTTAGGCCGACTTTTAAATACTCTATGCCACATTATATGGAGCGTGGTCGAAAAAGTGGGCCGATCCAAACCATTTCCAATAGCGTGGATCCTTGGATCAAAGCACTTAAGTGTGCCAAGTTTCGTCAAAATATCTGAAAAATTGGAACTTGTAGCTTGACTGCAAATTTATATGGACAGACATCAGACGCACTAATGGACAGAGAGGCTTCCGTCGATTCAGAAAATGATTCTCAGTCGATCAGTGTAATAAAAGGTGGAAGTATCTTAATCCCTTCCAAGTGTTACATGCATCCGCCTAAACTTAATATAACGCGTACCACAAGTGGTGTAAGGTATAAAAAACTTGCCGCAGTTTACTACATCGTATCAACAAGAACGATCATACACCGCAAGTGTGGGAATGAAGAGATTTCCGCGTTGCTTAAACCCGGCCAGACGATTAATTCCACTATCAAATATTAATAATACAATTAAAGCGTCCAGATCCAAAAAGCCAATCACGACAATGCTCAACGGAACGTAACTTTACGATTCGGTAAAAAGTGAAAGAGCCAAATCTGGAATGTGCTTGCGTGGACCTTAACTCATTCGGCCGCCAATTGTTTTATTCTACGCAGAGTTTTGGAAACGATGTGAAGCCGACTTCAAAAGTACTTTATAAAAAGAGAAAGAGATAGGGAGTGTAATCGCAGTGAATGTGTTCCCTATAGTCAAATGTTATGTCTTCACCCACCTAGCACTCTATAGCTATGACGAAGTATAGCCTACCGCACTGAGATTTGGACTTGCGACAATTAATCACACAAATTTTCTTATGGACTTGCATAGCATTTATGGGCTTCTGGAAACGAAACTTCTAAATATTGCGTATTTTTTCCGGGAACTTTTCTTCAGCCCTTTAACAAGTATTATTTCTTATTTGGCTTTAATATCCAAGAGGCCTTGCGTATATCTACTCCTTTCTAAAATCAAATGTTGTACGACGTTTGTCGTACTCTGCTGCGACTTGTGAAAAAAAAGAAATTAATACGGTTTGGGCAACGTAATATTTTCCATAATTCGTCAATTAATTTAATTTTTTCTATTTTTATATCCTGCACCATTTGTGATGCAAGCATATATTAAGTTTACATGGATGTATGCGACATCCAGAGGAATTTGGTAGAAACACAGCCCGTATTGTATCGATCGATTTAGTATCGGTTTCTGAGTCGATTTACGCTTGGCTATCTACAGGTCCCGACGGACGTCTATTCGCCTATATTGTTGTATTTAACCTACAGGTCGCAGAATTTTGAGATATTTTGATGAACTTTTGTACGCTGACGTATTATGACCCAAGGGCGAACGCTTTCGATTCAGACTCGGATGTGATCATTATTTCTACCTCTTTCCTTATAATGCCTTATAAGGTAAGGTATTTAATGATGGATGTTATACTCTACACGATTGTGATATAAAACCATTTACTGAATTAGTGTAAGATTGTCTGCCCGTGTTATGTCGCTCCACGTATTTCTGTGTTCATAGTGCAAGTCGTAATTTTTAAGATATTATGATGAAATTTGGTACAATGGTAGATTTTAGCCGAAGGATGAACGCTATTGAAAGTATGTGGACCGCTTTTTCCTTTACTTGAATGATTGTATGGTGTTGTAGGGTACTTAATGATGCGCTGTGACCCACTGCAGTGCTTTTAGTTGTTTTTTTTTTTCTTTTTTGCATAACTCATTATAAACACATGAACACATGGAGGCATCTAATTCCACCGCGTACTCTAATCTACAATCGTATATATTATAGGCAATATTTCTTTTTGGGCGCGTAAAGCGAGAAAGGATATCTCATATCCATATAATGGAAAAGTGTTTAAATCAGTTCTGTTAAGTTACAAGTTACAAGTCGTTGTGCTCGAAATATTAACACATAATCCATGGTATATAAATAGCGACAATGTAAAAACACGGTATATAAGGCAATGACCAAGACTACTATTTAAATTACGTCCACTACGTCCATGTTCAAGGTACACAACACAGGAATTCGAAACCGCAGAGGAAACCACGTTATACATATAATAAAGCTTGATAAAGGCAACCAAGTCTTTCTAGCTCTAATAGTGAGAATGTGAGCATATGTTTGATTGTTGGTGTGACCAAGTACATGTATGCAAATTGATGATCATTTAAGATGGTGTTAAAAACTAAATACTGTTTTTTTTTTTTATTATTTAAATATAGCAGCAAATGCATCATTTACCCCAACGACATACCATGAAATGCAAAACAAACTTGAGAATTGAAAACGAATCAAGCGCGAAAGAGCAAAAAAAGAAAGAAAGAAAAAAAAAAGAAAACATAACAATGAACAGCGTTAACTATTTAATACATTACTAGAGTATGAGAACTGTTTCATATACACAGGGCAAGTCTAAGAAATCGACAACAACGAGAAAGTTGTTACTCTAAAGCAAACATCAAAAGGGCGTATGCGTAGCAAGTAAGGCATTGGTGGTGTTGTGTAGCATCAAGTCTTTCAAATGGACGTCTTATGAAAATAGTAAAAATCTTTTTCTATCATCAACTTTTAAAGGAAGGAGTTAACTAAAGCGGTCGGTAAAAATAGTTTTACAAGACATTCAGCTTAACACCAGGCAAATTGCTAAGGACCGACTATATTCCGATGAATACTTATCAATCTTTTTTGTTTTCAAAATAATTGGCGTCAATGTTTAGGCTTTAAATAGCTCATGTGTTGTGGATATTGCCGCAAATGCCAACTAATTGAAATACATCGCATGTCGGACAATTACTAAACAATTCTTGTTTAATACTTAATAGCTTAACGCCAGCTTCTTTGTATCGTAATACAAAGGTATATTAAGCTTATGCGGATTTGTGTAACAATCAGAAAGTTTTAGGTTCGATTCATCTCTTCAGCGCTTTAAAATCAATTTCTGATTCGATTCAAGTCTGTCTGACATCTGTCCGTCAGTTTTGAGATCTTGTATGCAACCTAGAAGGACTTGAGAAAAGTTGTGTTTTTTTAAAAGGATCGATTTAAAATCGCTTTTTGATTCGATCTAAGATCGTCCCTCAGCCTGTCCCTTTTAGAATCTGGTCTTCAACCTGGAAGGACTTGAGATAAACTCATCTTCTATTAAAACAAAGGATTTAGAATCACTTTCTCATTCGATTTGAGATTGTCTGTCCGTCTGCCCATCTGCCTGTCTGGCAGTCTTGTGTTCAACCTAGGACTCTCTCATTTGACTCATTATTTTGTTAAAACAATCGATTTAAATTCTGTCTCTCTGTCTGTCCGGTTTAATTTTTTCTATTAAATCTACAACTTTGTCCCAACTCCCTATTAAAAAAACTCTATTAAAAAAATACCGATCGATGCACTTTTTTGACCATCTCCCTTATAAGGCCTTATTGTGGGTATTCATTATAGGGTATTTAAAAGTGAATGTGTTTTCACTTGTTTAAATTAAAATCTCCCTTGTTTGCATTAAACACTTTCACGGACAGACGCCAACTGCTAGGAACATCGTATGTGATAGTTGTTAGCAGTTAATATTTCAAGGGAAAAAAAAAAAAAATACCCGACACCGACAGCATGTATCGAACCTCGTATCCATTATAAATTAACTTTTGCAAACCATATTGTGATACTCGTTTAGCATAAACCTCCTCACCACGTACGCTCGCTCATCATTAGGTCTTGGCTAATAAGTTGAAAATTAACAAAATTGATTTATTTCATGTAGGAGGTAAACCTCGCCGTAAACAAGCGGTGGGTCTATTTTTGCGAGTACTTCATTAGCAACTTATCTGTAATCAACTGACAGTGTTAACGAGAGTGATTATAATAACGCAAAAAAAAAGACGCTTACAACAACACCTGCAACAACAGCTACAATAACAATTAACACAGCGTATAAGAAAAGCAAAAATTGAACAAAAGACAAATAAAAAAAAAAAAAAAAAAAAAAAATGTTAAATACTTTGGTGTAGCACAGAAAACCATAGGAGATTTGGTGGATGGGAGACAATTTTCCCCCGTTACCGTATGTTTGTGAATTAAAGCAATTAATGCCCGTTGCGAAGACAAATTATGAAGGAATTACAGTTGAACACACTGCACGATGAAAGTAAATTTTTAATTTCTTTTTGTAATATTTTGTAGAAAGTTTTGTTAAGCATATGCGTGCAGTTTTTCTCTAAAACAGATTAATTTTGTTTCAAAGAAAAAATTGCGTACGCTTTACATACACAATGCGTTGAGAGTTTTTCACTCTCACCACAGGTAATATATAAGCTTTGCTGCTAATACCTGTGTAATGCTTTAAATACGTCCCACAAAGTTCATATGTAGGTTGAACGACAAGCGTTTAGTCAGTGCCGTCAATTGAAAAAGCTTCAACTAAACAACGATTTTTCCAAACAACTGCGCTTAACTTACTTGCGGAAGTTTTCCAGTAAATGTTAAAAACGGAGGACAAATTTATGTCCAAGTTGCGGGTTGATGATTACAGGACGAGGAAAGTTGATGGTGCTTAATTGGATGGGATGATGTTTAGATCTGCTAGTAATCGCCGTAAACATGTTATTTAGTAAGGCGCATCATTACGTAACCTGCAACGTTCTACAGTTATTCGATTATAACGATTTCTTAAAATAAAATTTTATATGGGAAAAGGTCGATAAAGTGGTTCGTTCCAAACCATTTCCAATAAGATTCGTCCTTGGGCCAAGGCATTGCGGTGTAACGGACTTCATTAAAATATCTCAAAAACTCCGACCCATAAGTTGAACATAGAAAAAAAAAGAAGATAGACAGACAAGCTTAGAGACGGATTCCCATTTATATTATCGGTATAATAAAAGGCCGGTATATCGAATTCCATTTTCAAAAATTGTAAACTTTATGTTTAGAACAAAAACACAAGACGGACAGACAAGCCCGGATCGATTGAGGAAATGATTCTGAATCAACTTGGAAATAATTCTGATCCGATAGATATAACAAAAAGCGAGTCTATCTTAAGCTTTGCGTCCACCCAAACTTAATATACCCGGTACTACAAGTGGTCTAGGTTGTAACTCGCAAAGATACTATATTCGGTCATGGCCCATCGTTAAATAATCTACTCCACTCTACAGTTATTCATATAACAAAGTTTCAAAATAAGGCTTTATAAGTAGAGCGGCCTGATCCGAATCTGTTTTGAGTGCCGTTCGTCCTTAGGTGTAAAAGATCTTGAAAATTGTGACCTGATAAAAAGCACAAGAATGCAAGACAGACAGATGGACAGATGAGCTTAGATCGATACGTAAAGTAATTTTTAATCGAGAGAGACAAAAAAAGCGAGGTTTATGGTAACCACTTGCACACATCCGCATAAGCTTAAGGTACTCTGCACCACAAGCGAAGTAGAATATAAAAGCCCCACTTGGAGTACTTGAGAAATACGTACTTCTTAGAAATACATATAACATTTTTTGCAACAGCTTAGGGTTTTCTTTGATTAGAGCATTCCCCACATTTCTTCGCATTGTTCAATTTTCTCGTTAGACTTCTCCAATGGCGATGAAAATGATTGTTAATTATAGAAAGGTATTTTTGAAAGGGATTGAAACTAAGGCCACTAGCTGGACAGTTCAAGCCAGAACGCGAAGACCGTTTGTAAAAAAGTCCATGATGATGATGATGATGATGATGATGATGATAATGATGTTCAAGTATAATCAAGGAAAAAAAATTCTTTTATTTTTTTTTCTATTAAGCCACAGCCACAATTTTCATTCCGTTCACATCAAAGGCCAATGAAAAAGCTAACAACAATTAACGATCTTGTTAATGAAGCCATATTGACATTCACACGTATTTACCGTACCGAATTACTGAGTACGTGCTAGACGTCACAAATTTTACCACTTTATTTACCTCAAACAAAAGATTGCCGCTCGTTACAACGGCTACTTTTTATTAGTGCATGCATACAACTGCAGAATATGTGTGGGCGGTATTCAAAGGAACAAAGTGCTCAATTACCGTCTGCAAATAATTCCATAGAATAGCGAGAGGAAGGTAAAAAAGCGTAAGAAGCAAAAAAAAAAAAAAAACGAGAGAAAAAAACATCGTCAGCAGAATAGACGCAAACGTTTATAAAAGCAAACTAAAGTACAAGTATCTAGTATTTGATTAGGAACCAGGTGAACGTGCGTTGGACGAAGATAATAATGATGACGACAATGATGACAATTATTTAGTTACTGCCTTCGTATGTATATATCCATCTGCAATATATATCTCTTTTAAATCTATTCTAACCTAGTTAAAGTGACTGAAATAGTGGGAGTACGTTTCAGCAGGGATTGCTTTTAATAAACACAAATAACATAAGATAATTAAACGAAGTCGAGCGAAGTCGTAGAAAAAGTATTTTTTTTTTTTTTTTTTTGTTTTGCATGGGACAGTCTGTGTAAAAAGTTTTCGGAATATTTAAGGAAAAATTGAAAATTTTTTTTTTACTTGTAAGTAAGTCTTGTTCTTAGCATTAAGTCATGGGCAGAGCTTTAGAAGCAGCCAGCCGTCGCAGTGCGTTTCGTAGGCTGATTAATGTGATAAGTCCTTTTGGCCTTTCAGTGAGGTTTCTTTCCAAAACTTCTACTTGCAAAAGTTAACTTTTGCTGTGGAAATAGGACAAAATTCAAATGGAGCCATTTTACGATAGCATAGGACTTTGTTCGTCCATATTTTTGAAAATGCCTGTACAGTGATCAATTGGCAAAGCATTGCAAAATATTAGTCAAGACATTTTGAGTGGCATTAAAAGATTCCTAATATTATAATAGCGACTTTTGAGCATCAGCATTTCCATTCTGCCCACGCTGTTGTTATTTATGGGCGTTAAATGTTTGTTTATTCATGAATGATTGTTTATTTTGCGAGTGTGAATAATTTTGCACTTATTCTTTCAGTAAAATTTTATATTTTTAATAACAAACAAACGAGAACACTACAATATACCGCCGAATGTTAAAGGCCATTTCGCTTAAAGCACTTAGTCATGGAAAGAATTTTCATAATAAGGTATAATATAAGAAGGTGCCGAAAGAGACGTCTGGTTCGAACCATATTCAATATCGTTCGCCTTTGGTGATTTAGTAAATTTCATCAACACGATTTTACAAATTCCACCCTGGGAGTTGACACTAGCGAACAAGGCGGACAGACGGACCGACAAGCTGGACTTGATTCAAAAAATGTTTTAGAAAGTGATTTTAAATGGAGCGGTGTAAGAAAAACGTGCTTCTATCTCAAGTCCAAATCAGATAAACTGACAGATAAGCCTTGGTCGATACAGAGAGTGATTCAAAACCGATCGTTATAATAAAAACTGAATCTTTCTCAAGCCATTTCGGGTGATGTATACCTCTGTATGTACTTAATATATCCTTGTAGGAGAAGTGATGTACGCTGCAAAAAATGGTGCAAAATACTTTGTCCAAACTATTGTGCGTCGCTTGCTCTAGCTCGATCATCTCTCAGGCAGAAAGCGGAAAGATTAATGTGGCCATAAGATTTGAAGATTTGCTCGAACTGACAGCAAGTCATCAATCAAAAGTAGTGTTAAAGAAATGGTATAATGTGTGCCGAATACTGTGAAACGGGCAGTTCATTTTAGTACATTTCTCTGAGCTAAGTCATAAGCAATCATGCTGCGTAATCACGATATTATGAAATTTGACATAGGGTCCGTGTTTTCCATCTTTCAATTGATTCAATCGCTGCTAGTAAAGTTCCCAGTAATGGTTTCCTTTAGTTAAAACTGTTCATAACACGTTACAGTCAGCTGACAACTCTCCCACAAATCTCGTACGGTTTATCAAGTCCGCATTACCGTTATCTTTGCATTGAGTCTCGCAGGATTACCTTTCGAATAAAGCAGGAAAAGTAATGCTTTTCGCTGTTTGTCATAGTTCTGCCATAATTCAAAGACGTAAAAAGTAATCATATGGTGAGATAACATCCTGTGCGTTCAAATGGAGAAAGCACAATCTGATTTTTCCTGTCTACAGCACTCGTTGCGTTTTCTCAAGGAAAACAGAAAGCCAGAACGTATTCAAAGTTCTAATACTATTCATAGGATTGTGTTTACTTTGCAAGCTTTGAAAAATTTAAAAGCTTTTTATAAAGCCGAGCTTTGAATAATACAAAGCTTTACGCGAAAATGATCAACATTGCGGTCAACGAAAATGAAAGCTTTCAACATATTGACTAATATTTCAATCTCACATAAGTTAAGAAAACTTTGGGATGGTCTGCGTCTTTCTCGGAAAAAAGGAAATGGTAACAACATCTTCTCCGAACATCCTTCATACATGCACGATACAATATGACAAGAATACCTTTAGATTTTTTTGAAGTTTATATGCCTCTCATTAACGGTGCCTTTTTGCATTTAGAAATTGACCTCATAAATTTTTTACATTATTTACACACTGAAAGAGACTAAACAGCAATTGACACGAGTCCGTATCTAACAAAATAATTACAAATTACGAGGTAAATATTGTCTCATCATTAACGCAAGATTGTGTGCTAGAGACAACAACTATTTTAAGTCAATAGTTGTTCAAAATAAATCTTTACCATTAAGCGGAGGACTATGCATGTGTATATAAATACATTCATATATATGCCTATCTATGCATGTGTATGTATGTAATAATAAACAAGTACGTTTTATCTATGAATGAAACTAAGGCAAACAATCCAATCAGTCAGTTAGCGAATTACAATTTCAAGCATTTTTCAAGCCTATGTAACGATAAAGCGTGAGGGTGTTTCCCCCTGCACATACAAGCATATGCATGCACAGTGAGCAGTGGTAACAAGCAAACGTTTATTTATTGAGCAAATATTTAGAAATTTATGTGCGTTTGTTTGTCAACTACACGTATACACATACGCATATATACAGACACATTAAATACATATATGAAGAGTTGTCATTATATCTAAGATTATGCGCACACTCGAAAGCGTACATATATAATGTTATATACCAGCTAATATCAGATTAGAGGAGAAACACTAAACACATGATTTTGATTTATTAACAGAAATGCACGTAAGCGTATATATGCAATTATTTAATTAATATTGAAAATTAATTAATTTAAAAAAAAAAAAAAAATTTTTTTCTTGGAGAAAAATTTCAATGAAAGGTTTTTTCTGAAGAAATCTTTTATGACGTTTAACATTTTTCAAAATGTTAATAGTTTTTGTATCGTATCGCGTCTAAATGCCTTGACTAACTTTAACTTTGATTTCAATTTACAATCGATAAGCCTGTTCGCTTCTATTTGACGCTCCCTTCTTTTGGCTATTGTCGACTATATCACAACTAACCAATAGTTTTATTGAGAAGATTTTCCGCAAAAAAAAAAAATGCTTACTTGCCCTTACTTCAGAAGTATTTAACGTCCTTTTGAATACAAAGCTTAGTTTTTGCTTTCGCTCCGAAAAATAAATCTCATAGTGATAGCCGTTATAGTTAAACATCTCGCTTTGCAGCGTCTTTCATAGAAGATCTTTGCAGAAGAGCCTGAATAATTCCCTTTCTTTGCACTTTTCTTAACATGAGTTTTCCTGAATATCACCATCTACCGCGGTCATGATGATATTCCTCCGATTGTGCTCAATTTATGAAGAAAGTTATTAAAAAGAAAAAGGAATCAAGCGGACGATTTGAATTTTCACATTCTTTACTTTCTTCAAGCTTTTTCGCCAAACTGACCGTGGTTTATTGGAGGCATCTATTCTTGTTCTAAGAAGGCCTTCCACTACCGTGAAGTGACGATTCGTCGCCGTTGTTTTTCAGACAATGAAAGAGCAATCAGCGACGCCATAAAGAATATTAAATTTTTGGTTAGCGTGAACAATGCAACCCGTTTCATCTGGTTGACTGACTACCTGTCTTGTCTGATTATTCGAAGAAGAAATTTCTCATTGCTCTAGTCCGTCTAAATACCATAATGTGCAAAAGATTTTCATTAGTCGACCTCGTAATCAAGTGGTGAAAAAGTGAGAATACTAAGTCAGCATAGCCGGGTTCAATCTTTAGTAAACCTTACTTTAATTACATTTGGTATACGATCGTAGCTACAGTGAGTGCTCGGTCGGTAAAGTTATAATACTGTCCGCATGAGTAGCCGAGTAAGTACGAACGGCGACTACAAAATCTGTGTTCGTAGATTCTCAGTGCCCGAGAGTTTACTTTGGTCGCACCTATTGTGTATTTGGTCAATCCTTAAAGGCATAACAATTATCGATTAGGCACACACCCACTAGGTTGCGGCGACCCTTTCCGTTTTACTTTTTCCTTTCTTTTCCTTTCTTTTTCCTCACTTCCTTCTTAGTGTGATCGTTGTAGGTGAAAAGTGGACAAACGGCTGAGTGATTGGTCGTAAACAAAAAGCAAAAATTACTTCCGTCTCTCTTTCCCTCATTTCCTTCTGGCGACTGCCGTGTCGCACTTATAGCAGACTGAGCGATTGGTCATAAAAGCCCAAAGGCCCATGAGGCTTTATGTAGGAAATGGTCAAAAAGTGTTCGATCCGAAATACTTTCAATAGCGGTAGCCCTTGAGCAAAAACCAAATTTCATTAAAATGTGGATGGATATAAAGACAAGAGAACAAGACAGACAAGCGGACAGAGTCATATTCATTTTATCGGTACAATAAAGGGTTGGGCTTATCTAGAGTTCTTCTGAGTGTTACATACATCCACATAAACTTAATATACGTTTGTACCGCTGGTGATGTAGGATGGAGAGAAAGCATGTTATGAATTTATATGATAAGAGTGTTGCACTAAACTCTTCCACGGAATGGTAATTTTCTGTAAATATTTACCGTAATTTGTTTTTGTACGAGTTCGTGGCATTTTTACTGCCAAACACTTTCACTTTTTTTTATTTTTTAGTCATTTCGTATTATTAGTTAAGTACCAAAGGCTTGGCATATAATATTTCAGGTGAAGTTAAAAATATCTTTCAGAATTCTTAATAAGTTTATCGCCTTTCTACCACTTCTTCTCGTTTCTATTTATTGCTTCATGTGCGGATAGTATGTGTATCCAATTTATTGCATACATTAACATATGTTAGACATGCATGAACATTGCAATGATTTCCGAAACAAAGTAACGAATTAACGTGAACATCTAATTATCGTGTGCACACGGACGCACAGGTATGCAAATAATATACACTCAAAAACGGTAATCAGTGAAAACATCTAATTTTAAAAACATTTGAAGTTTTGATAAGCTTCCGAATATGGGGAATAACAGAAAATGAATATATGTCAGAGGAAAGTTCTTTGAGCTTTGATTTGAATTTTCACCGGCCACAAACTTGTGGCGAAACAAGAGAAATCTTGATTAAACTGCAGTAGTTACGTCGTCATTCTTTCGGTTCTCTTTCTTTCTCCCTCTCTCTCTCTCCTCCTCTCTCTCTCTTTCGCTATCTCTCGTGCTCTCACTCTCTCTCTTGCTCTCTCGCTCTCCATCTCTCTCTCTTCTATCACTTCCCTCTCTTTCTCACTCATCCCCTCGCCACCTCTCTCTCTAGCTCTCCGTCTCTCTCTCCATCTCTCTCTCTCTCTCTCTCTCTCTCTCTCCATCTCTTTCTCTTCTATCGCTCCTCTCTCTTTCTCCCCCTCTCTTTCACCGCTCTCTTTCACTCTATCTCTCCCTCTCCCCGTACCACTCTTTCGTACTCGCTCTTTCTCAATGGATAAGTGTCATATAAACAATAGACATATAATTGTTTCGAAGCATGGTATATTTATATCCAATATAATCAGATTAGATTTGTACGAAAGTACCAAACAACCGAATGGGCTTGCAATTCCTTGGGTTCTGAATCGATTTAAACACGTGTGTCCCTCTGTCCATGAACGAAAAACGTTTGGATTTACTACCATTTTTAAGTCAGTCAGTTTTTGAACGGAGTACATTCAATTTGTACGTATGCGTGTATGTATGTAACATCCAGAAGGACTTGCAATAGAACCAACGTTAATTAAAGCCAACGATTCAGAATCATTTTTCGAATCGATTAAAATTTGTCTGTCTGTCAGTCCATCTAATATCTACCCATGTATTCTTGTGTTCAAGTAACAGGTTTTAAATTTCAAATCGAATATACCATCTACTTGAGAGTGGTATCTTTTAGCCTAGTCAGAAACCTTGTATTAAATGAATCGGAACGTGTTTATGATCCGTGGCTATGCAAAGTCCCATCTTGAAGAAATACATTGTAAACAACATGTTCTATATTGAACATTCTTCGAAAAAACATCTCTGAAAATTTTTATTTCTTCATATTAAGCGATGTTAGAAAATTTGAATGTGATTGAATTATTTTTTAAATCCATTCGCATACAAATGATGTCATAAAAATGAAGTCCTTATACGGCAGAAAGATCTACTTTTTAGTATTTCTTGACGACAATTGGTGTAAGATAATAATTTGTCATTCACTGTGGTAAGTTTGGGCCATGTACAACTGTTTTTCGCATTACTCTTCATATAAAGGTCCTGTGGTAACAAAATACAACATTTCCAGATTTTGCGCGGCTTACCTGTCTATAAAATCTGAACTTGTTTCACATTAAATATCTTAGGTTTATCTCTTAAATTTTCTTGCAATCGCATTCCTGAGTCTTCCGTTAGTTTGCCTCTCTCTATTATATAAATCTTTTGGTACTTCTATCCAATCATAAATTCCTGAGAAAGTTAGGAAAAATAAAAGTTGTTATTAGTGTACATGTAATGCCAAATATCATCGGCATCATTAATTCTTCAGTCTTCGTATGCTAATTATGTACTTAGATTGTTAGCACTCGTAGTAAAACTGCAGTCTAAGTAGTAAATGTGTTGAGTAAATATTAAAAATACCATAAAATTATGCACACAAAATTTAAACGCTTAACGATTGGATTTGTTAAATACTTAAAATTTCCCAAAACTATATATAGTTATATATACATAAAAAGGTTGGTTCCCATTGTTATTTTAATTATGCATTTATTGATGCTTCGAATGAATCTGTCATATCCACCATCTAAAGTGGGTATAAAGAACACTAGATTCGGCTGCGATCGAATCTTTTCTACACTTCATAGGTTAATATCGATTAATATTTTATACGGAGACTTTACATAGTCTCTAAAGCTTCTTTCTGGATGGATAAAAGAATGAAATTTCAATATTCTATAACACTGCGTAAGCGTGGCCGATTCTCTTCATTTTTGTACAGCCACTGCAAGCCCTCCCATAGAATATAAATGTAAATCTTTATACACGATTTTGTAAATGTAATTCTTTATACAAGTGACGAACAAACAACCACATTTTTGTTATTCTTAACACAGATACGATCTCAGGTTATCTTGTACCTGGACTATGTTCTCTAATCGACTTGCCCCATTTTCAATACAAGCTAGCGTGCAGGAACTTTCAATGTTTCTGCCAAATTTGAATTCGATGGTTTAATATTTCCCGGCAGGAGAATGTTCACAACGGACGAATAGACAGACATGTTTAAATCGATTTCTAATTTAAAGCTAATCAAGAGCATATATGCTTTATGAGATCTCTGAGGTCTACTATGACAACCAAAGGCAAAGCTATTAACAGACCACTGGTTAGCAAAATGTTGAAAAGAATAGGAAGATCAATAATATTTTATTAATTGACGACCGAATCATGTATCGATTTTGCTGGTTTTCGAATTCAACCTGAATAAGTTTTAAGTCCGTAATCGTAATTTCAATAGATAGACAGAAAAACAGACATCATAGGTAAAGCGATTATTTACCAACGGTACATAGTTGAAAGAGCTTCTTTTGCATCTTTGTATACATAAGAAACGTTTTACACTCTGCGGTAGGTCTAAACACGTGTCTGCTCATTCAGTTTCAGAGCCGTTTATAGCTTAAGATACCGACGAAGTTTTCTACATAAAGAGGAAAGACCAAAATTAAAAACACTTTTATATTGCTTTTAACTTAATCACATAATGAATTACATTACATTGTTGTTTCTTGATCATCTTAATGACAGCACCAGCCCTTTATAATGTTTAGTGTGCCACTGTTTTTTCTTTTCCTCTTCTCTTTTCTTTCACATTTTCTGAGTTAAAGTATTTAAGATGCTTGTAAGCTCATGTTCGTGTTAATTTTTGTTTATCTTTTTTTTTTTTTTTTTTTTTTTTTTTTTGGAAAACTATTTAAAGAACTTGTTCGTCGAAGGGATTTTAAAAACGTTGCGGTAAGCTTTTTATGTTTTCAGTCAATTGCTATTATTGTTTTTAAAGACAGATGACATGAAGCTGCAACAGTTTTGAAATAATATTTATTTTATAAGGTTTCATCAAGAGTGCATTGAATTTATTATTTTATTTCTACTAACTACGAGTACACTACATATTCGGCTTGGATTGAATTTTTATATTCAGTACCGAGGGAAGAGAGAATGCTGAGCTTGTCCACATTCACAAGGAAGCTTCAGGAATCCTATAAAATGTATATACGTTGGGTCAATCTAAATTCTTGAATCGATTTAGATATGTCGGTTAACCCCTTTATGTGGGCTTGTGTGGTGTGCTTTTTTCGGGCCCCATAACTTGAGATATTGTCTTCAAATCAGGAAGTTCTTGCGAGCAGATTGAATATAGATAGGAGTCGAAAGAAGACGCGCCAACAATAAAGCATAAGCTAAGAACAATTTCATTTCAAAAGCAAAAAGAAAAAAATCAAATCGCCTAGCTTTTCATTACTCATAATTTCCAACAAATACAAAAATTTTCTACTATTAGCACAAAGGTAAAGAGAAGAGCGTCCTTCTCCACCTAGTGTTATATAATATTATGCCTAACTTTCATGTTTTTTCTTTTTTTTTTTTTCTTTAGTTTATCTTAAGTGCAGATTCCATCATCGCCGAATATACTTTACTTACTTGTAACAATCATTACCGAAATATGATATTCTTTAGATTTGTCGTCTCGGTTAGAAATAGGCAGTAGAGGTCTGAAAATGTTATATATATTTTCTAAATCGCTGTAAGAGTCTGAAACGATTTGACCGTCTCTTGTTGACATCTTGCATGAATATCAGTGTCCCAAATCACCTTACGAACTAGTTAACACTAATAACTTACCATATATACCAAGTGATTGGCCCTTTTGATTGATTCAAGTGATTGATCCTTCTGAAGAAAAAAAATTGCACTCATTTCAAGAGATACATTTTATTTAACGTATTGTTCATTAGCAGCTATGTATTTTCTTAACTTTCTGACAAAAAATGAACTTCGACTCGAAAGGAGCATTCATTGTTTACTTGAGGCAGCAATATTTTGAAGTTCCCGCTGAAATAGGTCATACGTCACTTTTTGAAACATTTGTTAATAGGGCAGATAAGTATCCGATAATAATACATTGGAAACGGTAGAACGTTGCTATCTTCTCTCTGAGTGTTTAGTGATATGCAGCTGACTGCCGTCTTCCCAAAAAGCAAGATGTCATGATTTTTTGCATATAGCGCTCATATTTCGATTCAATTCGTCGAATGTTATTGGTAGCATTCGTTAGTGATGGTTTGGTTAGTTTGTACTAACTCGTAATACACAGCATTCAACTCATTCTCTCAATTACGAGCACAATTTAGATATGAGGCATTGCTCGACATCGGTGTTCGAAAACATTACTACGAAATTGTCTTCAGTATCTCGTGACAATTGCTGCTCCAACGAAGATCAGGTGATGTTTGATTTTTGCAATCAATAAAAGCCGGTCGGAATTAACTGAATCGATAATACGGGCCACCTGAATTCTGAATGGTTGATAGGAGAATCTACCGACTACTTAGATGTGCAAAAATGTCTGTAAGAAATTCTCACAAACCAGTTCAGAAACATGCATTCTAGGATTTTTGGGAGTGAAAAGTCGATACATATGTATGTTTTTAATATGTTTTCAATCGCTTTGCTGCGGCTTCAGATTCAATAAAATAAGCATGAGTTTAGAGCAATAAACAACTGCGAAGCTTTTCTACAATAAAAACTGAGCTCCTTACTAATGTCCAATATCAAAGAGGCACTGCTTTGAAGAGGATGGCAGATAAATAGTAAACGAAAGTTTCTTTAAAAAATCTAAACTCTTGCCGTTTTCGAATTGTCTTACACTTAAAAGAAGAACAAGAATTTTATGGCTGTTAGTTAATCTTTTTTATACCCATCGCCAAAGGATGGGGAGTATATTAATTAATATCGAAAACCTCGCAAAATATATACATTCTCGAATAACATCAAATTCGAAATTGATGTAAACATGTCCGTCCGTCCGACTGGTGTAAACATTCTCCTGCCCGCAAAATGAAGTTATCGACTTCAAATTTTGTAGAAACACTGAAAGTTCCTGCACTCGGGGTGTAATTGAAAATAGGCCAAATTGATCGAAGGACGTGCTCACCGCATCACATAAACTGTGAGAACACATGTGTTTTTCAAGAGGAATAAAAAATTGGTTTTTTGCTCGTTACTCATAAACTTATAGCAAACAAATTTGAACGCATATTCTATGGGCGATAGTGAAGTATCAGTAGAAAAACCGAAAAAATGGACCACGCCTACCTAACATTATAGTGCATCAAAATTTAATTGCTTTCCCAATACCTTTATACGGCGCAGAAGCAAACTTTAAAACCTCACAAAGCTTGGCCAGTTTTAAATTTAGAATTCTGTCAAACATTTTCGCCAGTTCGTGTGCCCATCTACCTATCTGCGCGACAATGTAGTTTTTGTGATATGTATTCTTGGAAGTTTTGAAAAAAGGAAGAATCGGTCACCTCCACCCATGTTGTAGAGAATGGAAATTTAGTTTTTTTACTTTTTTTGCCTTTTTTTTGGGTAACTGGCTTTGCCTTTTCTTGGGAATCATATAAAAGATTCGTTCACAACCGTATATAATTTTTTTACGTGTTATTGTTTTATAATAATAAATTATTAATGAAAATTTTTGCAAACCTTAACACTTCCTTAAAAAAAAAATTCGTTCAAGTACTTATTTCTCTACAACGTGCTCGCATGAGAACATTTTATTGATTTCTTTAAAAATTTTCAATTGAAACAAATGTCAAAGTCTTTTGTCAATTTAAACGTATCATTTTTATGGAGAGAATGAAACACAAACAAGCAAAAATATTATAGTTGGGTAAGGACGGTTCTTAAATACTTTATATCAAATCGTCTGATACAATTTTGAATTTATTTTCATAATAAAATACCAAATATTACGGCTCGTTTCCGTGTGATAGCCTACAGAGGGGATCCAAAAATTGCCCTGATCTGGTTCAAACTTTCCAAAATTAATTTTCTTATCATCTCCATATTCATGTATCTCCGTCATAAAGTACTGCAAGTTAGACCTTGCTGAGGACCCTTATAGAAGGTGAGATCGTAAAGAACGATTTACGTAGTCTAAATTTTGTGCAGAGTTGATTTTTACGTCATGTTACTAACGTGAACCAATTTTTATTCTGAAATATTAAAAATTTTATCTTTTTACAATACGAAAGATTATACTTCATAAGAAGCCTTATATGTCTTGGGATTCAAAACCAGAACTAAGTCGATCGATATTGATCGGGTCAATTGTCAATTGAATTTTTAATCAAATTACTATTACGGACTTACTTTCGTCACAATACAAAAAAACTTAGACTTCCTTTGCATACATAGGCTTACTTTTCCTAGACATGATGTAATTACTTCTCTTTCAAGCCCGACATTATCACGATGTTAGGGACGATATTGGCCCACTTTCCATATCTACATAATTCCATCGATTAAAGACTGTTCGCTACGGAGATGAGCTGTAGATATTGGTACAATCTGTTGAGAAATTTGGATGACCTCACCGAGGGTCCCAAACGTCCGAGAACAAAACATCCACGTTACAATAATTATCACATTGCTCTGAACCACTTGTGAAGGAGGGGCATCATAAAATTGATCCATCCAGGTCTAGTTTTTTACGTCCGCTTAATATGCTAAATGACGATTACTTGGAATTTTTTTCGAGCAATTATATAATTTTTTTCTTAGAATGCGTTTTTTAAAACAAGGCATTGTTCGCAATGATCGTAGAAGTAGCGGTATCCAATAAATCGCCAAGAGGATTAGTTGTTTGTCCAACACATTGGCGACCCGCATGTTAAACCCATAGATATATAAACGGATATAATACGGACAGACAGGCGGACAAGCTTAAATCAATTCAAAAGCTGATTGAGGAAACGAATCTGAATCGTTGGTCCTTGTACTTGTTACACATACATTCGAACTAACTTAACATAATCTGTACAACAAAGGGTGTTTACGTTGTTCGTAAGGCAGTGCAATGTCGTAAAAAATAATCAGACGGAAAATCTTGGGTGCAATGGCCGGTAGACTATTGGAAGTTAAGACTTAAACCGGAGATTCATCTGTCTGTGATTCAATCGACGTTAAAAGTGTATACAATGTATGCTTGGCTTGATTGAAACTTTCAATCACTGTCATTAGCCTTTAGCGATTTCTAGGTCAGTATGTTTACAACAGAGCAATAAAAAAATAAAAATAATAAGAAGGAAAAAACGCAAAGCACGCTAGCAGCAACACAACCAGCGAGTGAGTGCGTATTTACATTTGTTGAGTCAAATGATTCTGGTTTAATAATATCTTGCGTAAGTAAACTTTAGTAGTAAAATACTTACATAGAAACACGTGATTATATATATATATATATATATATATGAGGACGACCTCAACATAAAAATAGAAGACTCGCTCGAATAGAGTTTTAACAAGTTAATGATAATTTATTTCAAAAGCAAACACTTGTCTTGTCTTGTAGGTAAGGGTAACAAATAAATGTATGCATATATATATATATATATATATATATAGATGACATTGTTGTGAACTTCATTATTATTATTGTTATTGTTGTGTTTTTATGATAAAAATGTGCAGATATAAAAGCGAATATATTTAAAATTATAAATCAAGGCGTTGCGAGGAATTTTTTTGTTGAAATAGATTCGCTTTAATTCAAAACACTTGCGTTTAATTCAATTATATAAAAATTCAATGAAAGACCAAAGCGAATAAAAACTTTTATGTGACATGCGTAGGCGTGACAATTTCCATGACATTTAAAATATGCAAGATAAACATGCTTACACACGATCACCGACAAACTCGCAAAATAAATACATGTTTACGAACTACCCAGCTTTGCAGCCCGTCCGTCAGTCAGTTACAATTAGTTTTATAACATTCCGCCACATACTTGATTGAATTTGGTTTTCTTTAAAAGTGTTTTCTCCTCACATATTTAGATGTCGTGTACGATTATAAGTATATGTGCGAAAGTGTGTATGATGGTATTTATAATCACAGTAAAAACCACTTGTAATAATAAAATAAATTATTTTCATATGTTTGTGAGCATATGCATGCACGACATATAAACACATTTACATATAGTACATATATATAAGCATATGTGCGTGTATGCAGTAATTTACACTAACAGTAATTTGCGGACGATTTGTAGGCATATGAATATGCCGCATGTTATCAACAATTCTCATCATGACATAAGTCGCTGTGTATATGTCAAAATAAATGCAACCGTTTAAATGTTATTTCATAAAATTAGCTGATAAAGACAAATATATAAAGACAAAATAAATGTACACATATATATATATATATATATACAATTGTGTGTTTGTCAATGTTTATTAAAAATAATTAGTTTGTCGTGACTATTCCAGTGATAGACTTTTATTAAAAAAAAGAAAAAAATAAAATACGTAAAGAGACTTAGTTTCGTCGCGAAACTTTGAAACTTTTCATGTACAAGAATATCGATCCATTTTTATAATATTTCCTATGCAAGATTTTCCAACGGCTCTAAAGAGCCGCTATTGAAAGAGTTTAGCTTGTTATACTCTCTAGGAGGGATTTAATCAAATTTATCAATTGCTTGTATTGCATGGAAGTACACCAAGTACCCTAACGTACATGCAAAGGTAGGAATCATAGCTTTCTTATCATCAGAAGTATAGTCTTAGGATCAGAACAGTCAAAATTACAATCCTGAACGGATTTAAGCTTGTCCGTCTGTCCGTCCACTTTGTATTCGTGTGTTCAAAGTTCAGAATAAGGATAAAAAAGTTAAAGAAAGTAAAAGCGCTACGAATTTGAAAAAAAACGAACTACGATAAACATTTCCAGAAGATTACTATGCCATGATAGAGTTTAACGCAACGCTCTTATCATATAAAATTATGATACATTTTCTTTTAACACTGCAGCCATTGGCGGTACAAGGTCGTACGGATGTATGCAACATCCTGAAGAACTTGAAATAGACCCAGCTTTTATTGTACCAATAAAATAAATGGAAAACTGAGTCTAAACTTGTCTGTCCGTCTGGTTTTTTTGTTTTCTTATACAACCTGCAGGTCGGAATTTTTGAGATATTTTAATGAAATCCGATACACCGAAATGTTTCGGCTCAAAGAAGATCTCTATTAAAAATTATTCGGATTGGACTTTTCTCGATCTTTTCCTATATAATATCTTATTTTGAAAAGTCGTTATATGAACAACTTTATTAAGCAAAGTCTGTAATGATGAACCACGGCTCACTATAGTGTTTTTATTTGTTTTAATATTAAAACAATTGGCACGACTTTTCGTCTGTTTTCATATTTTGTGCACCCTTTCTAGAGAGCAGAGCGATCCTTTAATTTGTAAAAAATACACATTAGAACGCATTGTTGTCGATTTGATAGAAAGTAGAATAAGTTTAGAAACGATAATATATCCCTTCATTCGTGCATGCTCTGCTTTTTGTTGCTGATACAAAAGAAGGCCGAGAGTTGATTTTTAGTTAATGATCATGGGACGTTACATGCTTGTCATAATCATCATCGTTAGCCAAATACTTCACAGTAGATGCACTTTTAAATTATTCTCCAAATCCATCTAAATATTTAATGCAAAACATTACTTAATAAGGGTCTTTAAAACGTTTATACGTATTTTTTAAAATAAACCACGGCATAGCAGCCGTACTGAACAAGGCTACCTTCAACTATTTAAAAATTCAAATTTTGTAATGTGTCTTTAAATCCGTCACTTCTTTAGGTAGATTTTGAATAATCGTAAATAATTTGGAATTAAAAAAATTAATAAATTAAAGAAAAATAAATGGAAACATTATAGTTGGCAATCTGCATAGCCTACATACCCTACACCATCTTACACGTATGCATATAGCGACTTTCCAAAATAATGCTTTATATGGGAAGTGATTAAAAAAAGTGGTTCGATCCGAACCATTTTCAACATCGGCGGTCCTTGGGCCGAAAGACATTAGTGTACTAAATGTGATGAAAATATCTCAAAAATTTCGGCCAGCAGGTTTAGAAGAGGGAAACAGACAGACGGACAGACTTACTTAAATCAATTCAGAAAGTGATTCGGAATCGTATAATAACTATGTATCTATTATACGACCTGTATCTACCTGTTATACGATATCTATCGGTCGATTTCATCGTTGCACATATCAGCACAAACATAATGTACCCTATGCCGCAAGTGATGCGGGGTATAAAAAATTAATAATCTTTCAAAAAAAAAAAATTATAGATGTTTGAAGGCAAAATTGTCGTAAGTATAGGTTTGGATTTAAAAATGCAAATTGAAATCAAGAATTTCGGCTTCACACTTATAAACACTAAAATGCATAACCGTATGCACGTATGTAAAGTTGAAAATGAAGCTTATTATTATCATCGCATTTTGTGTGTGTTCCGCAATTTAAAATTTCCTAAAGCTTAAGCAATTATCAAGACAATTATAAACGTGTTAGCATGGTTATGTCAGCAAAATACCATAACCATAGAAAAATTTTCCACTTTTCCAAACGAACAAATTTTTTGTGAATGATTTTTCTGTGCGGATGAATTGTGATCTCTATCGACTACATCTTAATAGTAATCGTTGAATGAGGCTGGAAAGTCCCTTATGGTTATCTATTATGTAGTTTGCATCTATTATAAAGACATATATATATATACATATGTAGATGTGTTCACGTAAGAGTAAATATGCACATACATAAATTATGTTTGTTTTACTTGCCTACGTAGAAACCCATATAATGGTGAAAAAGTAACTACTGTATGTCAATGGCCCAGACACTGTCTCGTCAGTGTTGTGCCTTTTTTAAAATTTTTCAACTAATTTTTTGTTTCTGCTTTTGAAGTGTGAATGTGTGAAAATTTTTTTGCATGAACTGAATAGTTAGATATATGGAAGAAAAATTGGAAGCAGAGCATATGGCACTGCAATGGCTTTACCGCTTTTCCTACATCCGTCGTAGGTAGTATATTGAATTTGATATATGTTTGTAACGTATAGTAAAATGCATTGGGAGATATACCGTTTTAGTTAACGAAATCAACTTTGATCGTGTTCGAGTATGTGTTTTAAAGTTCGTTTAGAAATATAAAGTTGATCTTATATTTCTTTCCCTCATTCTACTTAAATTAAAACCGAAAATCAATTAACTTACAAATCTTGCGAAATTAGCTTAGCTTAAAATGGGTCTTCAAATTATTCTTAATAAGATCTCAATTGGAGGAATTGTCTACCAAACCAGAAGTCAATTATTACCAAGAGGAAAATAATATGTATTGAACTTCCATTTTTTGACTTGTTCACGGTTTTGAAGCTAGAAAATTGTGTGTCTAAATGTCTTAGATGTCAGTTTAAAGAAATTCTCAATTTCAATTCATGTACATATGGAGTAAGTAAATAGTATAATTTCAATTTGTGCAACTAATTGGAAAAATTACCACAGAGGGGTAACACAGTCTCTTACAAAAAATTGCTAACAGTTGATTTCCAATTCAGGCACAAATGGAGTAAGTAAATAGAGAAATGGGCATAACTTCATCTCTTAGCAAAACCGCTAAGCATTCATATCCACTTCAGGTATGTTCGGAGTAAGGAAGTGATTCAATTTCAAATTGTGCAACTCATTGCCAGGGTTATCAATTTTGAGAAATAGACACAGACGGCTGCCATTATCTCTTAAAAAAATCGCTTTAAGCACACGGGGAGTAAGTAGATAGTGTAATATAAATTATTGCAACTAAATGCCTTAAATACCAGTTTCGAGAAATGGTCAAAGGTCATCTCTTAAGAAAACCGTTGCGAACTTAGCTCCACTTGAGATATATGCGGAGAAAGTAAGTGGTGTAATTTGAATTTTTGCAACTAATTGCCATGAATGTCGATTTCGAGAAATTGTCACAAAGGAGTAATACAATCTCTTAGAAAAAAAACGGGAAGCACTTATTTCCATTTTAGTTACACGTAGAGTAAGTAAATAGTGTGATTTCTGCAAAATGCTGCGAAACAATGTAGAAATACTTTTGAAATGTGTACTACATGCGATGTGCAATCTTGTGAATGGAATTTTGCTTTACTTTGCATAATCCTACGCATGTTAACAGCAGGCTTTTGAAGATTCGACTCAAGCCGAATATAACTGATTTTCTTTTATTTAATTTCTGTACGCATGAATGAAAAATATTTTTAAGGCCTACAATTCGCTCACTTTTATGCTATTCTATACATTACAAAGCAGACAATAATGGGGCTACCTTCATACACAAGCTGGTTTATATGGGATCATTTCCTACTTTATAAAGAGAAAAACAAAAACTATTATTACAATTTTTTGCGTTTAGTTGAAAGAAGAAAGTTTCTCACATAAACCACTGCGCGCAAATACTTTTATGCTTAACTTAATAAATAAATTACTTGTAAAGAAATCACAATCACCACTGCAACGAGTCTTCTCATTGCTAGCGTTTGATGTTACTTTGATGATGATAGAGATGCGTATTAGAGATCCAGATACTGGTTTGGCGCAATGCCTTCTAAACTCATTTCAAAGTAGGTAAAGTTTAAATGCGTTTAAACACACTTAACTCTAATGCTGTTTTTGTCATAGCTGTTGCTGCTTCTTTAAATTTTACGTAAATCAGTCATTCGTTTCTTCTTTCTTTTCTACGGCGGCAGCCGTTCAGCATATCAACGGAAGTCATGTTTGTCAAGAAGAAGACCAGACAACCTTATCAGCAAAATGTATCATCCGTGTATAATGTAAGACCCATTCAACCTAATTATATATGCATTTATGTAGTTAGGCACATAGGTATATATGTATTTACACTGTAAACTTGTCGCAAATGTAACGTGAAAATTGCAGCAGCCTTATGTATATTTACATATGATCCAATGTATGGTAGCTTATGTACGTTTAGAAACTCGTATTTTTTTTCTTTTTTCTTTTTTCTTTTTTCATAAAACATTACTTGCTTATTAATTCTTCGTCTTTTCACTCTCATCGCACTTAAGGAAGATGTACACTTACGAGCAAATTCTTGTTAGCGAATATTAATACTGATTATGCATAAAATCCATTAAATTTACACTAACCCGCGGACATATATATATATATATATACACACGCGCGCACACAAGCAAACATAAGTTATGATAAAACATGATTCACGAATACAAACACATATACACACCTGTAGACTTCATGAACTATAAGCGTTACTTAAACGTTTTAGTTGCGGTAACTTTGGCTTCGAAAACCGCTTGAAAAAAATGGCAATAATTGAACCAAATTGAATGCATTGAAGGCAATCATATATGATTGGTTTTATAAAGTTTGTAACACGTTAAATAAGTTATGCTACTTGTAACGCTTAAGTTTGTTAAAATTCTAAAGTCAGGCTTTAAGGCTCCGTGAAAGTAAGGTATAGTATGGACACCTTGCCTATTAATCAATCGTGCTTGTGGTGTTTCAACGACATAGATAGAATAATACGTGGCCGAAGGTTAAGCTTTTCTTATCATTTAAATTCTGGTCTCATATCTCGTGTAATTGCTTCCCCTTTGTAAAAGTCTTGCTGCCCACATATATGATAGGCTTTCAAGACTTATCTTTAACTTAATATACAACTTTATCGCTTATTTCTGCGTAACTGTGCGACCAAACCAACAAGTGTGATTAAGCTTGCGATACATTTCGCATCATTATCATGTATTTATAGCCTACGCAAAATTTTAATAAGAGCAACAACTGTATACGCATGCATAAGCAACTAACTGTTACTAAATATCATCAATTTTGGTGCTACTTACACCGCTACGCACATCACTTTTATTCGTGACAAAGCAAAAAAAAAAGTGAACAGACGGACTAATGGACAGACTGATGAGCGAACGAGCGAACTAACGTATGGACAACCATTAACACTCGTATTTGCCGTTTGTCATTTTGATAAGAAATTTTACAGGTTTAACTACATCTTTGTTAATCTACAAATGCGTCTACACGCACCATCTAAGCATATGTGATACGTAATATGAAATGTGATCGATATGTATACATGCGTATATTTGTGTTTATAATGTGTGCTATGTATGTATACTATTCAAATTAAATTTTGTTTTTTCATTTTGTTTCTGCTATAAAATCAAAGCGTTTGATAGCTTCTAAGGAACATGAAAGTAGCGCCAAGCGATTCATCATGTAAAAAAAAGTTAGTTTCTCTCTCGATACTCGATTTTGAATATGCAAAAGGTTACCTTAATTTTGGGACGAATCTTTGAAATTTATTCGTTTGTAATTGGAAGAAAGAACAAGAATCTACTTGTTAACAAGTTGTTGCAAGTCAGTGCCAAGGGCGTGTTAGGACCGATATCATTAAGGCACGGAGAGTTGAATCATTACATTAAAGAAATGTTCGATGTCGCATGTCAGTTCTTGTAAACCCACTAAGGGAGAGACAACTTCCCACAAGAGAAGTCTGCCTATCGTAAAAGTTTATTACCACATGTACATCATTTGAATAGTCACGATGCGAAATCGTTTATATATAAAATATTTACGCTATTGTGTTGTTACTATAGTGAATATTTGTTATCTATATTCGTATGACTAGCCGAGTAGGTAAGAATCGCGATTAGCAACTCGACGGACGCGGGTTCAAATCCAAAGTCCGATAGAGTTAACTTTGCTCGCAGCTACGGCGACACAGCTCAGTCGACAGATGCATAACATTTACGCACTGTGCACGAGAATATCGATTCAACATAAACCCACTAGGTTGCTTCTTATCTCTTTCACTTTCATCATTTCTTTCTGATCGTTATCGTGTTACATGAGTAAGGGATAGCCGCTGAATGATTTCTCGGATATTACATGTATCTTAAGCAACATCACAGAGACGTGGGAAATCACAAAGCATTTTTTCTGTGTGATTTGCGGGACTTAACAACCCTGTTTTATAATAAAACCGCTTTTCTTATGATCATTCCTAAGGAGTTTGCGAAATCAAAGCAGCTTTGCCGTCGACAAATTGGATCAGCACCAAAACAGTTTCTCATATTTTGTTTGCCTACTTCGGCGCTAACAAAGTTGGTCACTCTAGAAAGCAGACGAATAATGCTAAATGTAACTTTTCTTTAATTGGCTTCTGAATCATAGCTTTGATTTCGAGTTTTTCCCAGATAAAATTAACATAAATCTTTCACAGCAAATCTTGCCCTACAGAGCAAACTACGTTAACAACGATCCTATCTAAATATTAGATGCATTATAATGAGAATTATAACGTGATTGACTTTGAGTGCTTCTGTTATAAATTTGAAGATTGTTACACACTTGAACACTCTGTAGGGTAAGGCTCTATCTGCCATTGTTATCAATCAGCTGAACTGTAGCTAATAGTCGAGAACTCATTTCGATTCGCGCTCTGCATTTTAAGCAGAGATAGTCTATTACTTGGTGGGGAAGGTGGGAAATGTGTGACCGTAGGATCGACCTTGAAAAAAGTGAGGTGAGACATTGCTGCCTTCTGCGACTAATGATAGATCATAAGGCCTTCAGGATCGTTTTAAAATATATTTTATTTTTATCGTAAGTTTTTGTATTATTTGTGCAAACTCATTGAACTCACACATTATTCCACCATGAAAAAATATGAAAGTTTTGCCCCTCAACTAGAAAATATTTTAAAAAAGAGTCCGCTACCCATTCGTTCTTGTGATAAGTTAAAAACTAGTAAGAACATTATGGTCGGGCAATCCCGACAGTTGGAGACCCTACGCCACTTCTTCTAGCATAGTTATTCACTCGTTTTGGACATCATACGCTAAAAATTTGGCATTAGTTACATACCAAGCCATGCTTTACATGAAAGCTCGCATCGTAAAGGATGTCCCACATTGGCGTAATCCATATTTAAAAAACTTAATTTGCTTCCTACAAATTTTATTATTTTTCATGTTCCGTCAAAAAAATTATATGATTAGATTTTCCCTCCCTATCTAAAAAGTAAACCTATGTACACCAAAATTTACTTAAAAAACTTTACTTTTACTTAAAACTTTAATTTAAAATTTTTTTTTTAATTTTATTTTTTCAAAATAACGTTACTTATTGTTTTTACATCGTTGCTATGAACAATTTTTCATAATAAAATCTTTTTCTGAATTACTTGGTATTCACGAGAAATCTTATCCGGGGTTCAAGTTCATATAGCTCTAATTTGGTTGACTTGATTTCTATATTTAATTACTATCATCAATAGATTTTCATCATGAAACATTAACGATTGGACTTTTCGGCGTATAAGGGTTTAATGAGAATCCTTATTTAATTAATCTATGTGGTCCAAATTTAGTAGGGTTGATTTCTTTGTCAATTTACTATTATGAACCAATTTTTACTATCAAATACTGCAGGCCTTCTTATCACACAAAGATTCAATTTTCGATTATATGAGAGGCGGTTCAAAAATTGCCTCAGTCGATCTAAAGCTTTCGCACCAATTTAGAATTACAAAATGCTATTACACAGTGAGTTTTGCCCAAAAATGTTGAAATGCCTTATTTTGAAAATTCGTTATATGGGAATTGGCTGAAAAAGTCTAACGATTTGAACCATTTTCGAGACCGTTCATCCTTGGGTTAAAGCACTTCCATGTACCAAATTTCATCAAAGTGTCTCGAATTCCGACCTGTAGCTTGAACACAAAATTAAATGGACAGACGCCAGACGGACAGGCAGCTTTACATCGATTCAGAAAATGAATATGGATCTGTATCGATCGGCATAACAAAAGGCGTGACTATCTTTAGTCCTCTTGATTATTCAATATGTTACCACGAACTATGGTATGAAAAGCCTTATCCCACAAGTGTAGATGACATATTTTAGCACCCAGTAGTTAGTGTTAGTAAACTTTAAATCAAAAACTTGACAAATAATTCAAATTACAAATCAAATTATAGAACACATGGCGAGTCAATACTAAACGCGTCATATAGTAGCGCCAATAATTGACATATATCATACAATGGAGCAAATAAAAATGCATTATAAAAACCTTCAGTTATATTTATATATATAAAGTTATTGCAATAACAAATTGCATGACGCCCACATGGCCATCAAGAAAACGAAAACTAACTGACAAACAAGGCAATATGGATTCGACTTTAGTGCATAGATAGACAAAGATACAGACATCAATCTATTTGGCTTAAAATAAACACAAAAGAATTTATGACAAAAATGACAATAAGGTCACATTAGGTGGAGTTTAAGGTTAAGTAAAATAATAACAAAAAAGAGCAAAAAAAAAATAAATAAATAGATTTTCAAAATACAATGATTACAATAATAAATTCAAAAAGATTTACATTAGAATCAACATTTTAAGGCATACTTGCGCTACATTTGACACGCGGTTGACATGATAAATGACTCCATCTCGCGCAATTCGTACAGCAACATTTACGACCTAAAGGCGTAAAGAGCATAATAATGTGGTAGCTGTGAAAAGGAGATGATGTCAGTTACAATTATAACGAATTCTAAAGATTTATCTAAAATGCGCGCTTTGCTTGCTCGCTTGGCTTTTCATATCTGAAAGTTATCTGCCAATCAATGATTTCGCTCCTAACACAATGATATCATACTTCCAGGCTGGCGAAACGTAACGAGACGAAAACGCAAATCGTCATTAGCGTAGGTGTGCAATAAACGGATCAAGATGCTTATCTAACTTCTAAAGATATTCGTATAGAATCTGTATTTATAAAGTTTTTGTTTTTCTCTTTTCTTTTTTTTTTTTTTTTTTGTAAATTTTTTCATTATTCTGAATGCACAATCACAGTGTACTAAAAGGAAGGCGCCGTTCGCTTTCAGAGATTTATGACTTTATGTAAATAAAGCGAAATTAAAAATAAATTCCGTATTAGGCTTGGCATTAAATCATATTTATTTTATGAAAAAAAGAAGAGAAAAAAAAAAAAAAAAAAACACTGAGCAACGTATCACAAAGATCCTATCCGAAGAGTGCACATCTTTGTGTATGAATTTGATCGGATTTGCAAAATGATTTTTGATGAATGATTTGATCAATTTTGTTTTTCGATTCAATCGTTTAAACATTTTGGGCCTCTTTCAGAGTTAATCTGTGAATATCAAGCAAAGTTAAAAGCTTTATTTTGTTGGCTATCGGATGGCTTATGTTCTCCCACATTGACTTGAAATCGATAATAAAATGAAACAAGTAAAAAAATTGTATTCAGTCGTGACCGCATCTTTTACACGGTTCAAGGTTATTCAAAAAAAAGCCAAAAAAAAAAAAATAAATAAATAAAAGAACTGAGTTTTCATGCCCTAGAGCATGGGGTGGCGGTGACCTATTTTGCCTTCTTTTAAAATAAAAAAAAATCTTTATCGCATGGGCGTGTCCTCCGATAAGTTCAAGTCACTTCCAAATTCTTTTGCAAATTTGTAGGCGATACATTCATTTTCGCTAACGGGAGAATGTTTACAACAAATGCGACACAGTTGCGTAGACAAACATATGGACAGAGGGACCGACGGCCACGAATTTACATACTTTATGGGGTTTATGAAGCTTGGTTTTGCGCTTTATAAAGGTATTAGAAAAAAAATTATTTTGATATCCTATTATATCGGGTTGGCTTGGTCAATTTTTTTGCATTTTTGTACAGGTACTACGGCATTGCCCACAGAATATGTGTTCAAATTTTTGTGCATTTATCTGACTTAGTTTATGAGTAAGCAAAAAAACCAAGTTTTATTCCTTTTAAAAAACAGAAGTACTCTCCGTTCACATGCTACTATGAACGTGTCGTCCGACCGATTTGCTCCATCTTCACTACTAACCTGCGTGTAAGAACTTTCAATGTCTTTCCCAAATCTGAAGTCGATAGCTTTATTTTTGTGGCCAAGGGAATGCTTTCAACAGGCGGACAGACGGACATACTTAAATTGATTAAGAATTTGATGCTGATTAGAGCTGCTGTGGGGTCTCTGAAGCTTCCTTTTGAGCAATGGTTTGACAAAATGAATATACCACTCAAGCTACGGCGATGGGTATAAAAATTGGACTTTATTATTATATAAATTAACGTTTGTTTTTTTTTTTGTGCAACCTGTTAAGTACTAATAATTATTGAGACTTGTCTACTTTGCCCTTTCTTGCACATCATGGTAAGAAAAATCTCAGTTCCCTTATACTGTGTCATGGCATAAAGGCAGCGCTGCCATTGCGGGCCAAATTAAATATAAATGGTACGAAGAAATGTAATATTTTCATCCAAATCAATACAAAAAAGCTAATTTTAAATGTATTTAAGAAATTTTTTAACCTAAATGTTAAGCTCTTTCTCTGATGTCGTAACCTGGAGATATTTTTATATATTTGAAGAGATACGCTTTACAAATGCATATCAAAAGAAGAAACACTTTCCACACAAGTAGATCATTGCCGTTATAATTTATATTTGGAACTAAGATGAATTAGAAGAACTAAATTTACATTTTTGTTTGCTACAAATTATATATATATATAGATGATATAAATTTTAAGAGTCACCTATAACTCTTTAAAGAAATTCTTTTATTCAACGAAGCATATGATTATAAATCATGATGAAATTGAACACTAAAAATAAACACTTACTTACACACATATGTATATAATACATATATGTATATATGCATATAAACGCATCTTAAATCATGGTCATCGTAACACTTTTTCCTTTTCATAAATGATTGAATTATATATAATTTAATGAAATGTAAGAACGTTTAAGCAAACAAAACAACTGAATTAAGCCAACAAACGGCGATCTCAATATGAAGTGATTTTCTTTAACGTAAAAGAGCGAAAGAGAAAAAGAAGAAAAGAAACAAATAATTTGCATAATATTTTTTTTTTGTTTTTTTTGTTTTCTTTTTTTTTTCTTTTTAGTTTTCTTTTCCTAATTTAAATGTAAAATAATCCCACATACTTCGACAGCCTACGACATTCGACTGCGGGCTCTCTGTCAAATTATTGCACTCCATAAATCTTGTATTCATTCTTCCTCAAATGCATCATTGTGCCTGCTGTTTTCCACAAACTTTCACAATATGCCAAGCGGCAATATGAATGGTCAAATGAAATGTGCTTGAATATGAATATCTCTTCTCTCAGTCTGTACATATTTCTGTTATAAGAAATTTCTGTTTTTTTTTTTTTTCTTATTTTTGAAAATCTAGACTTGACGGAATTTCTTGCTTGCTTATTTCCACTTAATTATTCGACCACCTACGGCTCCTTTGACCGAATTCTGACCGCAATTGATTTTTTAAGAATCTCTTTTTTTCATAATTGAATTTCTCTTGTTTAGTGGGAGCAACTAACTAACTAGATTATACTCTAACTCTATGTGAAAAAGTTAACAATTTCTAAAAAGCTAACATTGTAAAGATGATTGGCAATCGAGAACATTTGTTATGACAGCGAATGGAAAATTTATATAACGAAAGAATGAATAAAATATTTTTCTTCAAATTGTAAACGGCATCTAAAAAGCATAACCGTTTTAAAGATGAAAATTTTTAAGAAAATAATTCATAAACAAAAAAAAAATTCTTTTTTAATACCCTACACTGCTTGTGCTGAATATTAAGTTTGTGCAGCGCATCTTTCATCACTTTCTGAATCCTTTTGAGCTTGTATGTCTGTCCGTCCATCTTTGCCAATTTTGCTATACGAAAAACCAAAGCGATTCCCCTTAACTATGTAAAAAAGGAATTTATTGTTTTCTCGGAATGAGATCTTTGTCTGACTGTGCTATCTCAAGATATATATGAAAAGGGTTCCACTTCGCAGAACTCTTGAGTATTCACATGATCAATTTTTTTTGGATTCCTGATCCCCTGATCTCTCATAGAGAAGGCTTTGAGCTCAAGACAATTGTTCACCAAAGCAGAGGTGCAAGAGAGAAGACGCCTGAGCGGTTCATTATCATTTTGATGAGAAAAATCGGGCGATGCCTATCATGCGAGCGGTGCCCATTTGCAATGGCGCATACGATCGCTATAGGTTTACGGTTCGCTGTCGTATAGGTGAGCAGACGACGGACCGCCAATTCATTGTTGGCGGATTCAAATCCCAACACGGTTTGTTTATACCTAATCGCAGCGATGGTTACACATATAGCGAACACCCTTTGAGTGACTAAGGAAAAAAACAGAAAAATAAATTTATTCTTAAGTTCTATTTGTGCCGTAAGCGAGCTAAATAATGTTCGAACGGGAACCGTCTTCCATATTACTCCTTGAAGAAGGTTTCATACCCCCAAAAGCAGCTGCACGTGCAAAGTAAAGTGATTGGGATAATCGCGATCCGCGGCTACTTATGCTTATGAGCCGATGCATAGGTATTTTGAGAAAGAATAGGGAAAGGAAAGAGAAAAAATTTGGCTAATCAGGATTGTATGCTAGATACAAAGGCAACTGTGACTAAAGCCGCATAAAGTAATGCTAACTGCTTTATAGTCTAAATTTAAGCTCCATGGAAGTCAGAGACCCACTCACCACCTATCGCTAATAGAGGAACGCCTTAGCGAGAAAAAGTTATTTTTATGTTGGGTGAGGCCCTACGAGGAGCATCGTGGTGCCTGCACCCATTTCTAAAGCGAATAATGAGGCTTAAATATTCGTGAAATTGGGTTTATTGGCCATATACTTTAAACCAATCCGGTACTACAGCTGCAGTAACTCCCCTTACATGGGTTATCTCACTCGCTGGTGGCGCCGGGTCACCCTTAAATAACCCGAATGTCAGTGGGCACCGTGAAATTAAGATTTCCTATAGGTTACTCATGTTAAATCACTAGAGACATTTGTTCAAATTCACATAAATATATTTTGTGCATTTCTCCGCCCACATTACTTTACGATAAATCTAATATACTCCCTACTATGGTGAAAATGACATAAGCTGCAAATTTATGTAAGATATTTAAAATTTATTATATAATCCATAAAATTCTTTAATTTGAAATCACTTACTAGATTATAGCGTGTGATATGAAATTTCGTAAAAAATATATTTCGCTTTTATTCAATTAACGAAATTTTCTACTTTTCAAAGTAATAGTTGAAAGCTTTTCACAAAATTTGTTTTTAACGGTCAGGCGGGCAGCCAATATAATCTCTAGTAATTTATTTGGACGTTTGAAATGTCACACAGCCTCCACAACAGATCACTACAAAATGTAAATACAATAGTTAAAGCAGTTGTCGTACAACTGGTAAATACCTGCGCATTATATGTATATATATATATATATGCATATGTATATATATGCATATATTTGTGTTTATGCATTAACTTAAAACTCTCTTATTGAGTTTGACCGAAAAGCAAAAAAAAATCTTGTAAACTATTTAAACTGACAGCTGAATGAATAATTTCCATACGGATATCAGCTGATTTATCATTTGAATAGATGGAAGAAAATGCGAGGGTTTATCACGCCAAAGCATAAGCATATCTGCATCCATATATTTTTGCTCAAATATATACTAAATTGTGTATGAGCATAAAAACACGTATCATACACATATCATATCCCTCCAACACATGTTCAATCGAAATATTGTACAAAATTAAAAACCATATAACTAGTATGATATTTTTTTTCTTTGTTGTTGTTTTTTTTTTTTTTTTTTTAATTAAATTTTTATTTCCTTTTTTTTTTTAATTTTTTTTTTTTTTTTTTTTTCATATCAAATGAAACTTTCATTTTTTCCTTAACATTTTCAAAAATGTTTATGATTATTAATAGTCGCAGATGTGTGTACAGACATATGTATTAACATATATATGTGTATGTTAGTGTGACGCGGGGGCCATTTCTCTATTTCCGTCTAAAATTTCATGTTTTCATTTTTTTTTTGATTTGCTTATACATACAAACTCATTTAAAATGCAATTCATTTTCATATGTTTAACTGCACATGAGCTCGCCTTCATCAAGCTCTTCCTGGTTTCGATGGTTTCTTATAAACGCGGCAATCTTATGCACTTGATGAAATTGCGCGGAGATACTCTCAGCCATAAGAATATAGTACATGTGTATGCGAAATATGTAAGCACGCAGACAACTGTATATAATCACATTTCAATTGCGATACTTTAAGCACAACGTAGAACATGATTATAAGAGGCGAGCGTATATCATGATTCTAATATATTTGCTTTAATACCTATCCCCTCTACTACTACTACTACTGCTCAATCAAAACATGTTGAGAACATTAAATATCATTTTTCATCATTTCTTCTTCTTTTTTTTTCCTCTTTGCTTATATAAGATTCTAATAGTTATATTCTTACTTCTAGCTCTGACTTCATTAATGTGGGGGAAAAAAAGAAAGAAAATCTCCTTGAGGCACTACTTACACATATGCTTCTCGTTATTTAGCGTGAAAGCATTGCATTTTTCCATTATAAAGTACATAGTTTAGAATTAGGTCTACAGTCTGTGTGTTAAGATTTACATCATTACTTATTTTAATTAACATAAATTTTAGAAAATTAATTTAAAAGAAAATCTTTCTAGTACTTAAAGGGCAGATTTGTTTTCATAATTTTTTTATGACCAATCACTCAACGGTCATGATCAGAAGAAAGAAGGAAAAGAGGAAGAGATGGGGAGTGGTTCCTGGCCAATCGATAAATTTCACGCTTCTACCATATGAGCATTGAGTAGAGCTATGACGAAATATGCTCAAACTGTATTGAAATTTGAAACCGCGAACACCGACTTGGTACTCGTGATTATCATGTACCCGGCATTGCGCCACCCGAACAATACGATTTTGCGAACAAATTCACCTAAACCAAGTATTTCTAGTTCGTGGAATCGGTTGTTAAGCTATAAAAGATGTAACACGAAATTATCTATCCGTCTTTGAAAATCGGTGGGGAATACCTCGAAGGAGATTTCTCGTCTTTATGCAATCTCATAGCTTCGGAGGTTTTTACGACCTTTGAAGATCCAGCTGAGCTTAGGTTTCTTAGCTAGGTTCTTCCGTGACATATCCTTCTCGGTGATTGGATATCATACGATGTGATCGACCCCACTAGGTGGTGTGCTTGGCAGTGAAAAAGTCTTTTGAAAAATTTCATTGGTGGCTACAATTACATTTAAATTCTCGGGTAAGGCGTTTGAATGCCCAACTAACAAGTTTCACTTCGCTTAACTCAAAAAGAAGCAAAAGTTTTAGACGGGCTTTCGTAAGGCCGAACGCAGCCATATGTTACCATTACATTATATTATTTCGACTGAAATTCGAGTAAAACAAGGTTCGATCAGTGCGACATGGAAGAAGCTGTTAAGCCATTCCGAAGCAGAAGAAAATAGTATTGTGTTACATTAACAATCTGTGGTCACACTAGGTTGAAAAATGTTCCTACTTATGCGCAAAGCAGCACGGCATGGAACTATATCGTAAGCCTTTTCTGAACAGAAGAAATAAATGAGAGTTTCTAAGTAAGAGAATGTCATGTGATTCCCACGTGATGATTAGCAATCTAAAACCAGCCTACAGAGTAAGGTAATTATGTTTGAGTAAATCAATGTTCACTCACTGCAGTAGGAAACATCATGTTAAGCTTTCCCTAAGCAGAAGAATAAAAAGAGAGCCTTGCTCACACATACCCTTTCGTAAGCAATAGAAAAAATCCAAAATCCTCGAGAGTTCTCTAAATAACCGTCACATGTGGTCACTGCATCAGATTGCGTTACTAATCTGAAAACGTACTGACCTGATATGAATGATGTCATGTTCCTTTCATGTGGCTTTGAATACCGTATTATTTCTTCCTAAAGCAGAAGTCTTTGCTACGCGCACGGGAAATAATAAGACTTTATTCATACTTTTATTTTTATATTCGTGATCTTTTATTCATAGGTTTGTAACAGGCTAATAAAATGGCCCTTGCAACTTGTATAAAATACACATATTTCTTATCAGCATAAAATTCTAAGATAACTTGTACGACACGACAATCACACACCAGCTGGTTCTTCTGTGTATCATCCTCAATTGCAGTGGCCGCGGCCGAAAAAGTTGAATTGAGAGAACTCTCACTACTCTCTCTCTCTCACTCTCACTTAGATGAAGTCTGTATATTGGAAAGCGAGCATAATATAATGTAAAGAGGAAAAGTTAACAAAAATTTATAATTTGCATCCTGAAGCGGATATCCCTTTTAATTTTGATGGACTCGTCAGAGTCAAAGATTTGTATTTTAATAGTGACAGGTGTCCACTGTAAAACTGTGCTATCCCGCGAAAAGAGTGACGGCAAAAATAAGTAAAAATCTTGTAAAAGCCTATGTTAAGACAACCATCAAAACGTGGTTACAAGCAATTCCCAGTGTCTTCTAGAAGGCAATTCGTTTAACTTAGTCAGTCTTGTTTCCTTTGTCAGTCTTGTACACGAATTATTTGCTTATCCCAGCCGTCAGAAAGAGTGATTTTGCGAAGATGTCTCACTCTTGTTAAAAATTTAAAATTTAATATACAAACAAATATATCGAGGACTTTGGTTCCCTATATGGTTTTTCAATTATCATCAACCATTACAAAGTTCTTCGCTTATCAATAAATTAATTTTTTTTTTATTATAAAAATTTCTTATTGACTGTTAATTGATTTTTTATGAATTTATCTGGAAAATAAAGAAACAGTCGAAAGTTTTATGATATTCTGGATAAAGTGATTTTCGGTGCAATCGAAAAACATCTGCTGAACATTTGTCAACGATTTAATTGAAATTTATTGCTTATAAGAATTTCGAATCTTAGCTATAGCACGTGCTTCGCTGCTATTTAATGTTTTCGTTGTTCGAAAGGTCATGTTATCGTTTGTTAGAAATTTCATTTTTTTTTTTTTTTTGGAAAAGCATATCAATATTATTGAAATTTTTTATGATGCGTTCACAGAGTAAATGATTTTTTTTATAAATTGTCAGCGTAAATAAAAACAACTTCAGTTCAAATTTATTATGTATCAGCGGCAATGCGGTGTTGTAAGTGGAGTAACGGTTTTTTTTGGAAATTTCTTTGTAAAATGGAAATTATTGATTGGAAGGCAAGCTTCTGCAAGATGGATCTTAATTAAAGATTTGAAATTTTCGCAATTCCAAGTATTGCGGTTTAGAGTTTAAACGCCTAACTGAGGCAAAGCTGAACTACGGCTTAATTGCATTTTTCTTGTTTTTTTCTAAAAATTAAAAAAAAAAAACATTTTCTAGATAAATAATAAAAATATTTAACAGCATTTTCCTCTTATGAAGCATTTTTGAAATTTTTTTGTCTGCTTGTCTTGCGAGCCTAACAGTCAGTATTTATTTCTGCATTGCATGCCACTATACGCAAACACGATAAATAAAATCACAGTTAACAAAAATGTATGTAAGTAAGTAAAGATATTATAGCGGATCATTAAAAATCTTTCTTTCGGATCATTAAAAAGTTCTTTTGGATGTTGTATACATTCGCGCAAGCTTAACATAGCCTTGTTCCACAAGGTATATGAAAAATGCGTGGAAAATTTGACACCTATATCGCCAGAGAAGTTAGAAAAATATGGAGATAGATAGATATAAGGTCTAGGATGAAAGCAGATACCTTTTTATTTTAGCGGCAACGCACTCCCAATTAGCGGCACTACACTTGGGTCAAACAGTCCCAAAACCGCTTTTAAAATACGTCCAAATGCACCCTTATGGATTCTCGATCCTCACTATTTCACTCTATCTCCCAGGTCCTTGTCTGAGATTAGGGGATGCCGCCACCGTGTGGCTTTATATTAAACCGTGTCTTGCAAAAGACCAGCGCATACCTTCCATCGTAACATGGCTATTATCAGATTGCCTGACGTAATTTGTACTTCCCGATAACTGAAAATCCTGTCCCTCAAATATGCCAAAGACAAACGAAACAGCTGTGTATCATTGTCTGTGCCTTAGCGCAGGCCGTAACCTTTATGTGCTCGTAAGTTGAAACGTCATAAGCGACCCGAAAAATAGTATTAGAAAGAAATTGACTTTTCCGTGTTCCGCGAATGTTGGCTTCGTTTCTAATTGAACTCCCAGTTATCTCAAATTAGAACTAAATTCAACACAGTCCACACATCTATCTACATTCATCTCTATTTTTGGCGCTTGGAAAACCTTACCATTCGTTATCAGTAAGGCTTTAGTTTTCTACACAGCACGTTTCAGTTTGGACTTATATAACCATTATATGGCTTAAACTGTCGTACAATCTCTATTAAGGAGATCTATGCTCGCTACGTAAAGATGGCAATGCCATCCCCATAACCTAACAATTTCCCTCACCTTGGAAGCTTCATATTATGCAGGCCGTCATACGTGAGATTCCTAGGACCTAGGATAGATCCCTATGGTACCCATGCAGGAATCTTGTGTTCTCTTATGCCGTCGTTTATACTATATAGTACACCTGTGCAGCCGTCTATCGTTTTAACCGAGTGCGTAGAAAAACTTGAGCTTTACGATGGTTTCCCAGAGTTTAAGCAGATAGAGAGCTAGGCTTTATAAGTGCTTAGGTGGATAGTTAGGCGGCAAAGTGAACAGGTGTACAGATGGAAAAGCACGAGCGGGTAGGGAGGCGGGCGGAAAGACAAGCTGACTGACATAGGAGGAGGCAAGCAAGCATAGTCAACTTAATGCCGTTTTCTACATCGCATTCTGCAAAGCTCATCATCAGGCGAATCCAATACACACCGGGAGACTTTTTTTATGAGCTTTATTGGTGGGGATTCACGAAGAAACCGAGTACACTTTTTACATTTATATATTTATATATATTCTTTTTTTTGACAGACAATGTGTGATTATTTATTACTTGTTTACGGTTTGCCTTGTTTTCCTCAAACAACGTCAACTTAATTATGGTAATAATTTATAATAACACTATTTTCAAATATTTTTCTTTTAAATATTATTTGATTTATTTTAATGTGCGGTCAGTCGTCAAAGCTACTCGTAAGGCGACTTTTTTTTTTTTTTGGAAATCTTAGAAAATGAACTCAATTACGCTTTTAAAGTAGAAAACAAATTGAAAAGTGAATAAAAATTTTTTTGTGGGTTGGTTGCTTACTTGGTTGTTTGATATATTTATTTAAAATTCAGTTATGATGTGATCTCATTTGTAAATATGTTCATCTGTCTGTCCTTAACAAATGCACATTCGCATACATTCCATCAAAGTCGCTTGAACGTAACCAACAAACTGAGTTTTGCTTAAACGTTACTAAAAGCTTTTCCATTTAAAGCATAAATTTTTGGTGGCTTTGGTGCTTTAAGCAGTTAATTGCAAAAACCAAAAACAAAATAGAAAAATCTTGTTAGGATTTGCTATGAATGGTAATTAAATATAATTTTATGTAAATGTTTTTATTTATAGTCATTCGTTGTTTACACGTAAGTGTGGTAAAAAAGCAAAAACAAAAGCAAAATAAATAATTTTCTACGACTCGTGACTTAGATACGCAATCATTCATAACCACAGGCCGTTTCTTGATTTTGTGACTTTATGAATAATTACGTTTTTTATTGCGTATCCATTGCTGTCTTGAAAACGTGAATTAAGATACATTCGCGTACAGAAATTAATGTTTACACATATATAAATGCGGTAGTCCCCTTCAGATCTGATTTCCTTTGAAGTTGTCATTAATGCTATATGTTTATGTATGCAATTAATTTCTTTTTACGCGATAACAAAACACCGAAGAAAAACCTAATAGCATAAAAGGAAAACTTTTAACTTTTGTTGTTTCAATTTTCATAAGATCTCGTAAAAGGCACTTTATCGCATACAGCAGTTCCCCTATTCATTACTTGATATATGTTGCGAACTTTGACTAACTTGTATACGGTATTTGAACAGTACAGTAGAAGGTGCTAATCCATTCATTCATGCGATCATATCAATCGGATATGGAACGCATTGCATAATGATTCCAGTGCGAATCCACTCATTCATAATATTCATAGAAGAGAATCTCACTTAATGTGCTTGGTCGAGTTACGACGGACTATGAAATAATTTAACTGTCACACTGCCGCACTAAATAACTGTTTCATAACTCGTTCAGGGTGCTTTGTGGAACATATTTTATACTAATCTTTACCTGTTTGATCCATCATGGGATTCTACACGAGTCACGAAGGGTGCTGTTCTACGGATTCGCCACTAGTGCCATTCTTTCCATTTTTCCGGAGATATATTCATATATTTAAGTTTAAATGCCTATCTGTTGCTTTAATGCAGTGATCATACTTTTCGTATAATTTAATCTCAAGTTATTTTTATCCGCTGGTAATTGATGTATGTATATGACATAACCCGAGTACTTAAATTCGGATTTTTAATACAATTTGACAGCACTTTCTCGACATAAGGTTGACAAAAAAATGCTATTGTACTTTAAGTGCCTTCAGTTACATGATTGCAATCCAAATCCATTCATGCATAGAGTATAAATATCAATCGTATATGATACACTTTGAAGATGTTTGTTAAGTTCCTTTACGATTAGAAATTTGATAGATCTGGGTCACTCTCTGATTACGCCGCCAAGATCGATGATCTTGTTGGAGACTGGAGATCACTGCAACACAAGTTAGCAAGCCATCTTTACCAGGTCCCAACATTTACAACTTTGTTTTTCGACGGGTCACATAAGTTTTCACAAACAGCCGATGTTTGGTTTACTTTCTGAAATTCAAGTCAAATACATCGTCTGTCTGCACCCTATTCATCAATCACTGCTGAAGGCCATCGAAAGTAGTCCTGTTACATTCCATGAAGGGGGTACGCTAAATAACGTGACTCTATATAATGTATTTCACTTGCTTGCCTTGACCTGACAAGTAGAATTAAGTGGAGGTAGAAAAATACGACAAAACTTTCCCGGGAACCTATTACAGATTAGAGCCCGTATTAGTATATTCCTTATTATCGATAACTCCTTGACGTATTAAACTTCAATTTCAATCCTCACATAAAGATTTTATTAAGAAAACATTTAAGAAGCTAGTGTAAGCTTGTAAGCTCGGAAAGTTATTTTGTTCTTATGAAAAGAGAAGAAATAAGTTATATTCGGCTTATGTTGAACTTTTAGATATCGAGCACTAACTTCTTGCATACAGTAGGTAGAGGTAGAAAGGAGGGAATATCTAATTACTGGATATGTGTTGCGTCTCGTATATCGCGTATACTTCCAAGCCTTTTTTACACTATATTATTTTATCCGATTTTGGAATAACAAGGTTCATCAATAAGAACAAAGAAGCTTTAATGTATGTTGTTTTTAGGTATAGTACGCAAATTCACGAAATTCCATTTTCTCGTTTTCTTTCGTTGTTTTTGTATTTTCTTTTGAAAACAAAAGCAAAGGGTATAAGAGTTTCGATCAAACAGTCAAATATAGTTTTCCGACTTGTTTCCCTTTGTATTCCTATATGAAACCAAAGATCACATATTTGATATTTATTTGTTATAATTTCTTTAATTACTCACAAATCTATGCAGTTAAGCAAAGTGAGGAACCGTTAAAAAAATATCAAATATTTATTCTTCCACCCTAAGCAAGGGTGTTCGAACAATACGCTAATATACGTATACTTTAATGCTTTAAAAATATATTGAAATTAAACACATTTCGTAAGTTTCTTATATATTACGAAACTCTTAAGCATATCCAGAACATAAGACGCATTACTTAGGCTTTGCAGTAAAACGATTCATTTAATGATATAACAAAGGATTTAGTGTTAAAAGAAAGGAAAAAAAAAACTGTAAATAAATAAACAAGTGAAGAATACTTTGTGGGAAAAACTCATTCATCATTAACTAACATATTAATGACAGAATAAATAGCTGACTGATAATCGATCTAATATACAGCGTGTGGTGTGTAGAATGTGTGTTTGTGTATGCGTGTCTGTCGTTTCTACAAATTGACAACGAAGTGAAGAAAAACAAAAAAAAAATACAAATAAAATATTTCTTTAACGTAATTATAGAAAGCAATTTATGTATGTATATGTATAACATGTATACAAACAAAAATGAAAATAATATAGAACAAGTAATAAAATAGGCATCCTACAGTTATTTATATAATGACTTCTTAAACTAAAGCTTAAGTTAGGAAGTGGCTGAAAATGTGGTCCGATTTAAATAGTGTTCATGGGTCATGGGTGTATCGTATGTAATTTCATCAAAATATCTTAAAAAGTTCGGCATGTAGATTGTACGCAAGAGTCCCGGAGGGATGGACATACCTAAATCGATTCTGAAAGTAACTCTAATTCGCTTAGTATAATATAAAAGAGGAGGATCTATATTAAGTTTTTCTGGGTATTGCGTACATCCGCACCACCTTAAGATACTTTCATAACATACATTATGACGTAACGGAGTAATGCGGAGTATCGCGTCTCCTTTAAAGCCAAAAGCTTTCATTATAAGGAAATAATTTTTCTGACTACTTTTTTATACCCATCACCAAAAGTTGAGCGGTATATTAATTTTGTCAGAATGTTTGCAACACCCAGAATGAAGCTTCAGTGATCTCGCCAAATATATATATTCTGGATCAGCATCAAATTCTGAATCGATTGAAATATGTCCAGTCTGTCCGTCTGGCTGTCTGTCCGCCTATGTATCAATGCCAAATTTGGCAGAATCTATGCATGTCCTTCTACGCATATCGATATTGGCCTGTCGAAGGATACGCCTACAGTACTGCATAAACTGGGAACATCTCTGTTTTTGAAAAGGAATAAAAAAATCTTTCGTTCTTCGATCATAAAATACAACCGATGAGTTCACAATAAATGGAGCGTACATTCGATGGGCGCTGTAGTTATCTGTGCAAAAATGAGGAAGATAGACCTCGTCTATTCAATACTATAGAGTGTCAAAGTTTGGTTCTTTTCCAATATCTTTATAATGCGCACAAGCTTCAAAAACCATACAATATATATAAAGTCTTAGTCGATTTCAAATTTGAAATGCACCTAAACATGTCCGTGCGTTCATCTGTCCAGCTGTCTGCCTGTTAGTCTCTCTCTCTCTGTCTGTCCGTTTGCTCAACTGCGTACCTTCTCTCGTTCGCAAAAAACTTTCCAATACCCATACAAATCAAAGAACGAACCTACTATCCCCCCAACCGAAAAAAAGAACATGTTCACTTTTCTTGTTGTTTGTTTGTTGTTCATACACTACGCAGATACATGATATAAACTTTCATAAACTTATTCTATTCTATAAAAGTAGAAAAGTCAAGCATGCCCATCCAATATTATAGAGTATGCGAACTTATATTTGCACTTTTCTTTCAATCTCTTATAGGATCAAGGTGATGGGTACAAAAGATTCGCTCGCAACCGATTTTGTTTTTTTTTCTTTCATGTGTTTTTTAATAGTATTTTGCTTAAGAATAGGAACAAAGTAAACGTTTCTGCAAGACGGCGGACAGGACGGAAATTTTTCTTGAATTTATTTAACTTCCTCCTGGCAAATGGTGGAAATAATAGTGAAAGCAAATCAAAAGCATTTAATGTTTTCAAAGTTTTGTTTACCTTTTCCCATTTTTTGGTTGATTCATTGTTAGATAAACACTTATTAAACCTTCTACGATCAAGAGCCTACATTTTTATATATAATCTTTAATCATTTCGAATATATAAACGAATTCATTTTATGGAGAATCTTTATTTACAAAAGCCCTTATACTGTGCAATAATCATCCCTTAATGGATTAAGGTAAAGGAGAAGAATGAAAATTTTTAAAATTTATTTCACTCTGCAAAGTAAAAATGACAAATTTTATCGAGCAGAATAGCATATATTTTACGAAGCCGTGAGTGACAAGGGCTCCGTGGCTTAGTTGGTTAAAGCGCCTGTCTAGTAAACAGGAGATCGTGAGTTCGAATCTCGCCGGGGCCTTCTGCGACTTTGATGCAATGTGAGGATATCTGCTTCTTTTTTTTTTTTTTTTTTAATCCTTTCGCTACCAACGTCCCATATAAGTGACGACCAAATTTTCTTACCAGTGCCCGGCGTCACAAATACGTGACAGGTGTTCATTATTCGTTTATGATAATTGTTTTACCATATTTGATGACACGTCACAAAGCACAGTATCACTTATGTGTGTGTCGGTTTGTAAAATTGCGTATTTCACTTAGAACGTTAGACATTCATACCCCAAAACTATAAATGACAATTAAATAATAACATGTCTCGGCTGCTATGATGGATTTTTCTCCTCACGCTCTGTTAGCGATAGACTTCACTATGACCAATCATTTAGCTGATGTCCACCTTTTCGTATAACACTGTGACGGTAAACAAAGATAAATAAAGATATTTTTTTAATTACTATAACAACAATATTTTCGTATGTATTTTGCAAAATTCTTTTCTTCTTCCTGATATCATCTTTTATCCCTGTTCTTCTTCCCTTACATTTTTCATCGATGAATTATGGGAAAAGGAAGAATATTCTAATATTAGAGCGTAAATATATTGCGGCTTGCGATTTACAAATCAATTTTCTACAATTTATCCTTTGGATGCAACTGCGAATGCAATTAATTTAAAGCGACATGACACTAATCGCAATGATGACGACGATTAATATGAAAATTGAAAAGAAGAAAAAAAAAAAAGCCGATTATCTCATAAATTTCTCCAACACTTATTGACGGACATAATTAGGTCATATTTAATAAAAGCCTTAGCCCGTTAAAGGCAAACGCAACGCTTGAATGATGAATTCATGGTAATTAACGATTTCAAAAGAAACACTTATTACTTCGTCTCATGAAAGAAGCAAAAAAAAAAAAAAAAAAACTCGCTTCATTCAAAAGTTTATGATTGAGATGCAGATTCAAATTTGGAAAAATTTTTTCCCAAAAGGCAGACAGACATTTCTCTCATAATATAAGGTGTGAATGTTTATAAAAAAAAAAAATTTAAAAAAAAAACATTTTTTTTTTGCTTAAAGAAGTGATTAACATGTTAATTATTGCGGCGATTGTTTATGTCGGTTAAGGAGTTGCTAACAAAGAAAGGAAACGATAAGTTTGAGTTAACGGTTAACAATTTTTGGGTAACACTATCGTAAGAAGAAATTGCTGTGCTTACCTTTACATAAATTTGTTAATTTTAATTTACGCCTCATGTACTCGAATTGAAAGCGCACCGAAAGAAGGCAACAATCGCAGTCAGTGAATGTGTTATGTGGCTATGAGATCATCATAATGAACTGAACGAAGAACTCCTCTGATTATGTACATGTATATATATATATATATAGGTATATTTATATACATATTTACATATATATATATGTATATACGTCTACATAGCATTAGCATAGGTAGGACAGAGAAGGCGCGCGCGCGCGCGAGCTCGCGCAACAAAATAATGTTTTACATCGATACGCAGACATGTTAACAGAGAGTGAACAACATATCCGCATAAGGCCTAAAAATAATAAATTTTTGGACTGTTCTTTTGGTTATGATAACTGTTAATAATGTCAAACATGGTTTTTAAATATTTTTATTAATTTTTCCCTCTTAGAAAACCTGTTAACGCAGATGCCATGTATATTTATACGAACGTGCGGTTCTCCTTACGGCTATTGCCACATATTGAAATTGAAAGAATTTCTTTTTGTTTTTCTTCTTCTTCTTCTTCTTCTTTTTTTTTTTTTTTACAATTTCAATTACTGCGACAACATGAACGCAAGGCTACGTCTGCATTTATAGCTAGTGATGGCTGGAAAAACGACTGGTTGCCTCTTAGACTCAAAAAAGAGCCTGAAGAACGGACAAGAACATTCTGTGCAAACCTATGCCGTAAGGTAATCATTAAGTGGCTGGTTGGCTTGCTTGCTTAGTGGTCTTCTTTTTTTTTTTTTTTCTTTTACTTTTTTTGACTCAATACCTGATTGTTTGAAAAAACTGTTAACAATAGATGTATAGACAAAAAGAGGATTAGGTTTCATATTAAAGATTATTTAAATATAGTTTTAAACTATCGCACATATGTAGGCAAGTTCATGTCTATTAATTTATTTTATTATTCTAGATATTTTGCACATGTGTTCTATGTATATATAAAAGAGAGTAGAACTTTCAAATTATGCCCACATCAGTAAACAATATTTCAAGTCGTTAAGGTCCATTTGAAAGAGAAAAGAAACATATTGAATTTCTTTTTACACGCATCGTAGGAATCGGCTTAGAATTGTATTTGTAAAGCATATATGTATTCTTGACAAATTTGAAAACTACGTTCCCAACTCTTCATTCAAGATTTCATTGATGATTAAAAGCTCAAAACTTTGCAAAGCAAACTTAATTGAAAATTTTCTTATCATCATTTTCGACAAGTTACGTTTAAAAACTAAATCAATTCACGCTACTGACCATTATTATCAGCAATCTTACATATTTCTCACCTTTTCTTCAAATTTTCCAAAGAAATTCAAAAACTTTGAGGTTCAAATATTCCTTTGACATAAGCTTTGTACAAACACTAAAAATCAATTAAGTGACTTCACTCATAATCCTAAATAAGAGTAAGTAAAAATATTACCTACATCAGTCTAGAGCTATTCTCTACGTTTTATCTGAACAATCATATAATTTAATGTGTATGCTTTACAAATGAATGGATCTATGGACTACACACTACTCGCTAGATAGGATGCATAAAATTGGAAAACAAACGAAAAGTCGTACCAACATTTTTAATATTAAAGTCAACAAAAACATAATACCGGGTCGTGACCCACCGTTATATATTCTACATGACTTCGCTTTACATAGTTATTCATATGATGACTTTTCACAATGATGTGTTATATGGGAAAAGATCGAAAAAATAATTTGATCCGAACCATTTTTAATACAAATCGTCTTTGACCCAAACCATTCCGGTGCACCGAATTTCATCAAAATATCTGAAAAATTGCGACCAATATGTTGAACAAAAGAAGACATGACGGACAGACAATTCTGAAAATAATTCTAAATTCTGATTGGTATAATAAAGGCTAGATGTATCTCAAATCCTTTTGAGCACAGTTTTAAACTCGTTGACCAGCTGATCATTGCAAACAAGGGGCCAAAATGTTTGGAGTTGCCTTCGTCTCCATTATGATAAAAGGCTATAAGAATTTGCCATTTCTATAGGTGTAATCGAAACTATGCCTCGATTAAGCTTTCACAATGTCGCACTAACTATTAGTTCTATCAACCTCTACATGGTCTATTGGAATTACATAGTGACCCATATATGATTTGATCAAGACGCGAGTCCAAATGTGATCAGAGTTCTGATTAATAACTTTAAACGTATTATTTGAAGCAATTACTGATCAAATTTAGCTATTAATTATTTGTTTATATATATATGTATGTATAGTTATTATTGCCATTTTTCTTTTGTTTTTTGGATCCTTCGTGTTGCCATTAAACGTGTATACATATTATGATGCTAACAGGGTACTTATAATCTTAAATCTCTCTTCTTTTTCTTACTTTGATATTTGTTGAATGTTGGAATGTGAATAATAAATAAGTAAATAAATTGCCCTCGCACATACAATCTAAGATCGATATGCCGTGCGGACTGATTTTTGATGGCTTTTTATGCCAATTAAACAATGTGCATTTAAAAATCTCGATCAATACTGTATACAATTTTCCTTCCTTTCTAATTCCTATTATATTTCAGAGGTTGAAAATATGCTGGTTTTGTCCAAACGTCTGTAATATTCAAGAGCAAACTTCAAGCATCCTGTAAAGTATATTTCCATCCTTTTGTAGCTGTATCGCTTTTTGGGCACCATCGTGTTCGCTCGCATAGGAGGTGTTTTCGGCGTCATTTAAAAAAAAAAAAATATATATATATATATATACATATATATTCTTGATCAACATCAGCTTGTCAATCGATCTCTATCCCGTCCTTGTCCGTCTCTCCTTGCATAGTAAACAGCATTCTTGTGGTATCACAAAATAAAACATCGAGCTCAAGTTTAACATACATATACAAAACTCTAGCGTTTGAGTTGGTATTAAAAAATCAGGTAAATTGACCGAAGGATATATCTATAGTATGACGTAAAATGAAAATAAATCTGGTTTCAAAAAACGAAGCAATTCTATTTCTTCAGTTTAATACGCATAAACTGCAATGGATACCATCCTAAATATTTCCACATATATTGAATGAGTGATGATACAGTACGAGTGAAAACATGGAAAAAATCGACTTTGCCCATCTGGTATTATAGGATAATCAAATTTTTTCCTTAATATTTTTTAAAACACAATTAATATTGATATATTGACACAATCAATATTGATATAGATAAATATAATTTTCATATATGATATTATATAAGTTTAAAAAAATCATTTCCATTGTTAGTAAGAGGGGGGGCGCGAGAGAGAGAGAGAGAGAGAGAGAGAGAGAGAGAGAGAGAGAGAGAGCAGAGAGTAAGAAAGACAAATAAAATATCTTATTCGTTTTCATTATGTAACAATTCTTTAATTTTTTATATAATTTTCTCTATCATTTTAGCGATATTACAGCGCTCTTCTGTTGATGTGGGACGTATAAAAATACAGGGCGTAGCCACTTGCTTATACTTGTGTATGGATCCATGCGGTGCTGTTTACGGCTCGGTAAGTAAGAAAAACATTTTACTCCTATTAAACCGTATTCAACGATAGTGTTACCCTATGGCTGAAAACATAATGAGGTCTAGCTTATAATACCGAAAGTCTGGGGGATAAATTTAACTTATTTTATGAATTTTTACGTATTCATAGATTTATAAATCGCACGCAGCCATAAACATATATATATATATATATATATATGTAGGAGCGCATATATATATAGACACATATGTGTATACGGGCGTATATATATATATAATATTTATATTAAACATATTAAATATATTACATAAACATATTAAAATTATATCTCAGACCTGAAAATGTAAGCGGTGCTCGTTTTTCAAATATTTCAATTCCCTGAAACCACATATCCATGATTATATGTCTCTATATTTGTTGAGGTAGACGATTCTTTCGTTTGACATTAGAGTTTTGGGATACGCCATTTTGATACTTTGCAATTTTCGTAATTCAAATCTGTGGGAGTTCCACACGTCTTGGGAATGTTATTAACGAAGGAGAAAGGGGGAAAAAAGTGAAGCCTGCTATCCGGGCAGAAACTGTGTGGAATTAGGAATTGATTAAAATAATTTGAACATTTTTTTCTGGAGAATTGAAATTGAAAATTTATTGTGGATAATTTGCATTCCTCTCTTTAAAAAAAAGAAGGAAAAAGAAAAACGAAAGACAATTTTTGAAATGAGGAAAAGTAAAGGGATTATGAGTGGCCGCAGCCTGGTGGGTGTATGCTCAATCGCTAAGTGCTATCCTTCCATCACTATAGCTACGATCGAGTCTCCTCTACCGCACTGCCAATAGGAATGTTTTTTACAATTGCATAAAAGTAAGATAGGAAGCTGAAATTTGGGTCACCATCGTTTCTTGATCGACTGAGAATCGAATATTAAAGAAATGAAGACGATGAGTGTGATGCCCACAATGAACAAAAAACTGGAATTGAAGCTTGAAAAAACTGCAACTGCCCGTCTGGACTTTCGTATAAAACTTTCAATTCCGTGTAGATATTTCCAAAAACTGTTAGACAAAGGATTATCGAAAATGGTGCCGATCATATTAAGTTTGTAAAGTTCCTACACGGTAGTAGCCTTTTAGGAAAGTGTTCGAAATAATACTTCCTTAGGAGATTAGTCATTTATAGTATAGTAATTATATCAAATCGCACTATTTATTTTTTGTGCTTACACTTGTGGTACCCTTGTGTATTAAGTCTGTGCAACGCCCGTAAGCGTGGATGCATTAGGTTAATGTATACAACACGCAGTACCACTTAAGCTGGACTCAACTTTTACATTGCCAATTCATAATCACTTTCTAAAATGATTTAATTTGGTCTGTCCGTCTGTCCGTCTTGCTTTCTCTTGTTCAATCTACAGGCTACAATTTATGGGACACATTGAAGAAATTTGATATAATGGCGTGTTTTGGACCAGGGACGAACGCAATCGAAAATGATTCGAATCGGATCACCTTTTCGACCACTTTCAGTATATGCCTTTATTTTCGAACCACTACTATGTTTTTTTTTTTTTGTTATCTTATATATCATCTATCACGTTTTACGTATATCACTGTAAACAAATTTGTCCTCTTTTGTTCTATTCAGCAACTTTATGACTTTAATGATGCGTGTAATGATTACGGAACTGGGACCGTACCTACTTACGTACGTGTGTGCAAAGAAGCAAATAAATAAATAAATAACGACAGCGTACAAGAATTCACCCTTATATAAAAAAAAAAAAAATGTTTATACAAAGGGATAAGAAATGCCGGCGTCCTTCACAGACTAGAAAAATTAGGCCACAAAATGGGGAGAAAACATTAAGGGTCACATACGTTTTTCATGTACTTTTACGAAATTGATTGTAATTCATTTACACAATTAATGTGTGACATTTTATCGTCCTACTTTTCTATATCTTACACCTCTTATGCAGAGTATATTAAGTTCGAGCGGACGTATGTAAAACCCAGAAGGGCTTAAGGTGGGCCCACCTTGTATTATACCGACCGAGTCAAAAAATGATTGTAAATCGATGTAAGTCTGTTCATCTGTCCAGACTGGCGAATCTCTCTGTGATATCAGGTAAAGCAATTATTGAGATATTTACATAAAATTGCTTCGAAACAAAGAACAAAATCTAGTGAAATCTAGATTCGATGATGATATAACGTATTATTTTGAGAAATCGGTACATACAAAAATAATGGCAAATCTGAAAATTTTTCGACAAAGTTGGCTCTGTAGTATCTATATCTCTATAGTATCTCCACATTTGAAATTCGAATGAAAAATTTGGTTCAGCAGGGACCTCTTCTCAAAGAGCTGTTTCCCCTAAAAATGAATCTTTACATGGTAAGAGGGTGTAATTTTCAATACTTCGTGGTTAAAATTGATCCACAATAGCAAATTAAAGAAACCAACCTTACTAAGTTTGGACCAGGTAGCTCAATTTTTTGGCCATGACCGCATATGAGTATTCTCAGGAAATGCAACCTTTATATGCCAAAAATGCCTAATTGGTAATGTTTCATAATGAAAATTTGTTCATGATAGTAATTTGATATACAAGTTAAATGGGCTAAATTTGAACCATATCGGTCTATTTTTTGGACTCCACTCCTTATAAGATTTCTTATGAATAGTAGATCCTTTAGAAAACGACTTACTTTTTAATATTAACTGAGGAAATTTCGTCCACAGCAGCAATTTAGCAAAAAATTTAACGGGTTTGACTACATAGATCTTTTTTTAGACCTTAACATATATAGGAGTCATTGTGGAAACCAATTTCCAATAGGAAGAGAAAGTGCAGTTCCAAGTTTTCTCTGAAGAAAACTAAAAGATAATAGAATTTTTCAGAAGTAAGTTAAGATTGTTAAATTTGGTTCATTCTAGGTAAGGTTCTGACCTTTAATATACGTCATTTCATGAAAAGTATACCTTTGCATGAAAATAATCAGCAATTTTTGGTGCATTATTACCAAAATTGTACTAAGCGAAGTGATGTAGGGTATCTAAAAGTCGACCTTGCCCGACTATATATATAAATTTTTTTTTAACCCTCAATAGAAAACATATGCGGTCATCTTATTTTCAATGCTTTCGTTACAATAATTGAAGAGTCCCTGGATGCAATCGACACATTTTTATGTGAAATGTACCGAAAAAGAATAATGTTTTTTCGGTTTCTATTGAATTTTTGTCGGCAAAATTAGGCGCCGCATACCATTTAATAGCATTTAATTTTTTCGGATTTTAAATACATTTTATTTGAAATAAAAAAAAAAAAAGACAGACGTCTGTATGTGTTTTTAACTAAATGCGATAAACATCTAAATATCTGCTCAAATTGATTTTAATAAATAAACGATTGAAAAACGTCTATAACTGACCGAAAAAAACTAATCCACACCTTACCATCCAAGTTTTAACTGAATTTTTAACACTTTCTTTGACAATCTCTCTATGAGAGACAATTCATTGTCACGCCAGCTGTCACGAGTAAGCATTAAAAGACGCGCCATCTAAAGACGGCATCGTTGCAACGGCAAACAATAATACCGAGATAAATTATGTCAAAATAGGTGTGAGCACTTCATAAACTATAAAAGTTTATGTGACAAATTGACAGACAACCGCATAGAAAAACAATAGGTTTCGGTTTTGTTGCTCCTTTTTTTGGTTTTTTAGCCTTTTGTACATTATAAGAACAACAAACGTTTGATTACATAAGAATTCTAAACATCAGTTTATCAATTGTTTTTAATTTGTTAGTAGTTTTATGTTTTGTTATACTTAAAAAATATATAAAAAGAGATCGACTCGTTAAGATTACAAATAAATAAAATTGAAAAAAAAAAAAGTAGAAAATTATTATATATAAGCTGAACAAAAAAACGAGCAGAAATTATTATAGGTTCTGTTTGAGTTTTTCTTTTGAGAATAATCTTTTGTAAAAGCCATATAAACACAAGACAATGGAAGAATTTATTAAACATAGAATTCTTTTGGACTTGTCCGCCTGCTAACAAAAAGTTTATAAGAATATAAATTTTTACATCGACTAGCGCGAGTTATAAAAAGTACATTAACTCTGTCGTAGTGTTTGTCATTCTCTTCTTATAGGCGACATACCCTACACCCCGTTGTAATACAAGGTATATTAAATTTGTGCGAAGATATGTAACATACAGAAGGGCTTAAAATAGACCTACATTATGTTATAGTTATATAAGCTTGTATGTCCGTCTGCCCATCTGCTTCTCTGTGCATCGGCTGGTTTGTCAATCTGTCCATGTAAATTTGAGTTGTGCAATTTTTGAAACAGTTTAACTAGACGGTTGGATGAAAAGACTTATTCCGTCTAAAAACTTAATGCTTGAATTTTTAGTAAAACCTATTTTTACACCCATTGTAGATTTGTCCGATGTTGTCAACATATAATACATATATAAATAAGTCTGTCTGTCCATTCATGTAAACTCATTGCTGTAATCTTGAAAAACTGTTAAGAAAAGCAAGCCTGGTGTTAAATTTTTTTTATAACTGCCATGAATCGAACTTTAGAAAATCAGAAAAATTTGTTCAAAGGTCCGATTAGCATTATGACTTTCTGCCCCTATTAATAAATGCTTATTTAAGAAATTTAAAGCATTCAGTACAAAAACGTTAGGTTTCTTCTGTACTCAATTTAAATTCTTAAGTTGGAAATTGCACGTTTCACCCATAATTACGAAAAGACCATACAAACAGAATGTTGGTCTTCATATTTATATCATGGATAGCAGGATGTAAGCTACGTAAAGCAAGAAACCTTGAATTGCTGACTCCATAAAATACCTAAATTAATCAATGCAATTGAAAGAGTCTGCCTTTGTCTGTCTATATGTAAGGAAACCACTAGCAAATCTTGGTAAATGAAGTCCAAAAGACTTATTAAACTTGCTTTTACCCATAGTCTACTTTTACTCAAAAAAAAAAATTAAAATGTAAATTAATTAATAAAAAATAAAACCCTCGAAAAAATAAAACCTTAAAAAAGTATATAATAAAAACAGATAAATGATTAAAAAGTAAAGAACAAGTAAAATTTAATGAGAAAGGTTAACCACTGACCTGTCTTTGAAAAGTTGCCTATGTTCGCACTTCCGATATCCGATGTGTTAAAACACTTTATTGTGAAATTTTATTTATCAATCGTGTCAGTTGCAGCTTCACATTTTGAGAATGAGACTTCTATATAGTTCCGAATATATATGATTTTGTGCATAGTTAAGTTTACTTAGCTCTTAGCTCTCTTCATTTATATTAATTCTGAGTCTCTTATAACGCGTTTACCACATAATAGAATTAAGGCTTAATGCGGCAATGCCTTTCACACAACATGCCATAAATTCATCTAGTGGGTCTTCTACTCTATCAGTCATCTATACTGATTTGAATTAATTTTAAGTTTTGCATATAACGTGGCTTCCATACTATTTGGAACTGATGTCTGTCACAGTCAGACCACTTTAGAAAAAAAATATTTCATGCATTCGATATACGCGCGCAACTTAAGTTGAATATTGACCACACCTTTTGGTCATGGTATTATAAGACGGTATGACTTAATCGCATTATAGGGTTCTCTGTAGCCAGCTAAATGAGGTTTTGAGCCTTATTTCCTTATCGGATATTCTTGCAGACATTAAGACTACTCTTCTTAACACCCGTGGGCTGCCGACGTCTTACATAAACGATAGCCTCTTGTTGGGATTCTGATACGGAGTTTGATGAGTAACTGGTAGACGCATTGGTTATTTGCTTTTACGTTTGTATTAATTGTCTATTCTTTTAGAGCTTTTTTACTCGCATTGTAATTAGATGAAGTCCTCAAATCGCGCAATTCGGCGGAGTCTACGGTGTAGCGGAATTTTGTAATTATGGAAATTAAATAAATAAATAAATTCATAGTTTTGAGACGCATCACTTGGCTTCTATCAAATAGTTTAAACGCTTTAATTTACTGCTTCCATATATCAATATATCGTTTAAAGCACATACCAACATATGTGGAAAACTGAAAGAAAAAAAGAAAAACTTGATGCGTTCCCAGACATTATCATAGAATTATCTAAAGAATTTTCTGTTCCTATATAACATCCAGTAAATGTGTATATAAGTATGTACGCATGTGTGAATAAGTACTAATGCGAATTCTCAAGTTCACTGCTTTCATTTCTTTTCACAAATCACAAGCAATTAACAACACTGAACCAATTTCGTTGTCGGCCAATTAAAATATTTTGTTGAACTTTTCAAAAGAGAAACAAAAAAAACAAAAAAAAAAAAAGCGAAAACGGCAACAAACCGTGCAAGACCAAAGAGGAGTCGTCTTGTGTCATTGTGGCGTCATGGTGATTTGCGAAAAAGATAAAAAAAACAACAATAACAACAAATCCAATAACACTTATAAAAATTGCTTCATTTTCTGCTAAATTTAGACTTGGTTTGTTTGTTTGTTAGTTCTTCGTCATCATCATAATCATATTATGATTAAGTTTTGTTTGTCAACTAAAATCAAATAAAGGATTTTTCATCTGGGTCTGCGCTTGTCAATGTGTATGCGCGTGAAATTATATAAAATGTTGTTTCCATAACTAATGCGCGCTGCCACTTTATTACTATAAACGTCATTTCAGTTGTAAATGTCATAAAACTATCGCTCCCGTCGTCTAACGATGTTTTCTTTTTTCTTTCTTTATTTCTTTTACGACGACAAGTCTGCCGCCTTGGCTGGCCCACAAGATTTTAAATAACTTTTATATATCATTTTTATGTTGTTGTTTTTTTTTTTTTGCTAAAAAATTCTTATGCTAAATATAAATTTTAAAGTAATAATAATAAATCATACACAACATGACACAAAAATTCTTGTCTCGAGAAAGAAAATCTGAATATACATATATATATATCCCCCTATTTTTCCATTGAACGCCCAATATGGCGTAAGTTAAGTAAGCTATCAAATTAACAGCATGAAGTTGTCAAATAGCACAACCAACAAAACAATTTACTTTTGATAGACTTGTAATTGTGGGTTAAAGATTAGTCGTAAAATCACTGCAAATGAACTTAAGCGCCTTTTAACCTAAAATCTCTTATGATTAGTTAAACGAAAAGAAAAGCAAAAAAAAAAAAAAAAACACATGAGTAAATTTGAAACTAATACGAATACAAATAAATCTTAAGAGAGTTAGCATAAAGGAGATTATTAGCATTAGATCGTAACTCACTATATAATGCAATTACAACGTTGTCATTAGATTTGGCTCCGCAGGAAATTCTATTTAAGTGTTAACCAGCACAGTAAGCAAAGCTTCAGTTATACAGAATTTTATGCCAAAGAACCACGAAAGCGGCAATGATTTCTGTTTATACCCACTACTGACTAGTGGGAATATACACATTTTGTTTTTTTTTTTTTTTCTTATAATGTATGTAATAGTCAGGAGGAAGCTTCAAAGCTTCTTCTTCTTGATCAGCGTGGAATTCTGAATTGATTGAGCAATCTGTCCGTCTGTATGTCCGTATGACTTTGAGCCCATAAAGTACACATATTCTTGGTCAGCGGGAAATTTTGAATTAATCTATGTGTGTGTGTGAGTCTGAGCTTATAAAGAATATATACTCTTGATTAGCGTCGAATTCTGAATTGATTGAGCCATTTCTGTTCGTCTGTGTGTCTGTGTGCCCAAAAGCCAACTTCAGAGATCCTATAAAATATATATATTCTTGATCAGCGGGAAAGTTTGAATTAATTAGGCAATGTCTGTTCAGCTGTGTGTCCATGTGACTTTGAGCCCATAAAGTACATATATTCTTGATCAGCGGGAAATTCTGAATTAATCTATGTGTGTGTGAGCTTATAAAGTATATATATTCTTGATCAGCGGGAAATTTTAAATTGATGTCTGGAAATGTCTGTCCGTCTGTGTAATGGTTGTTGACACTGTCTTGAAATCAGCGACTTTAAACTTAGCAGAAATATGGGAAGTATTTGCAGACAGATGAAAATTAGAAGCACTGAACTGGGTTGAACCGGTTGCCGCTTTCACTAGCTGTGGTTCTGCTTGAGTACACCTTATCGATGTAGGTGTAGGCAGCGTTCACCGTTCTTATGGCGATACTAAAAAACGCTGCCTTTCATGAAGAGGCTTAAAGAGCGAATTGTTCGTTGAACGCGTGATTCATATGCTGCCAAAAAATGTAATAAAAGTGATTGGCTAGTCATGAACAATAGTTTCTAAAAAATAAATTTTATCATTGTTATATCTCCTGCAGTTCTTGAGATTTTTAGATATTTGTTGATGTACATAGCATTTAAAAGTACTAGAGTGCTGGGTCGTTTTTACTCTTCAGATGGCATTGCGAAATATCAAATTGTTGTTTAACATCGGCTAAGGCCAATAACTTGGAGATGTTGCTAAGCGAGCAAATTTGTTTGGGACGATCGCGTCCGAATTCGTCCTGAAGTTTTATTGCTGAAAAATATTGATATCAATTTTGGATAACTATGGGTTTTGACGTGTTTGGCTTGTGAAGATATCACGTGCCATTACAAACTTAGGGCGTGGCAACCATATAAAAAATCGGCCATGCCCATACAAAGTTATAAACTGTTTTTTCGCTCACTTATCATAAGCCAAACAAGACGGAATATTTAAACCTATTCTGTACATTCGTTAAATGAAGATATACTATCTGCTTGAATATGGCAGACACCGCGACCTGGTGGATTAATTTTTTCTTAACAATAACGGCGATATGGTTAACAAATAAAAGATCTTGGAGAGTAGAATGCAACAAGCACAGTGGTGGGTATACGAGATTCGGGTCTCACCGAACATGACTTTCTTATCTGTTTGTGTTCGACTAATCTTTCAAAGATTGTCTCCCTTACTTGGGGCTAGATGACGGTGAGGAAGCAGTGATGAAGAGGAAAACTATTGTGCTTTTCCGATCAAATGCTCAATATATAGGTACGACTACGCACCAATCGTAATTGATCAAGTTATATGGCGCCGATATATCAAATATCAGATATTTTCTAAATTGGTTGTACTGTTATAGATATCTTCATATCTAGACATTACACATCATAAACTTCATTAGTGCTTTAGTTGGACTTGATTTTGTAGGACGCAAAAAGTCAATTCACCGATATTTATAATGTATCTGAGTAAATCATTTCGGACTATCAATCGATAATGGAATGCACATACGACCACAAAACAACCGACCAATCGAAAGAATATCATGCAAAAGCGAAAAAATCGCACAAAAGTCGCTCAGAAACAAACAGTTTTCTTCGGTGATCGTTCCGTCGTACACTATGAATTGCTTCCGCTAAGCCGAACTGTTAAGAATAAATATTCTTTTAGTGCTATGCATCGTCTACGCGAATCTAACCGCAAAAAGAGGCGCTAATAAATAGAAAAAAGTTGATCTTACTTTTCTGACACTTACAGCCGTACCCTGGCATTGTGGTTGCTTGTTATAATTGTTGTAACTCCGCATAAAATACATTATACATATATATATACACACATGCATACACATATACATATAGTCACAATGAAACTTTGCAATAAAGATTTTGTTATAAAACAAAGTTTTTAAGTCATGAAGAGAGAAAATGTCTTAGTTCTTGTGATATCTCTGCGATGTTACTCTGCCTGGATAGCCGAGTAGGCAAGAGTCTCGACTTGCAACTCAGTGGTCGTGGGTTCAAATCTCAAGTGCGGTAGAGTTTTTAATAAAGCCGAAAGCACTTAGATGTATGCTAGCTTTAGAATTTATTCTCTGACTAAAATAATAATAATAATATTCAGGGCAGAATCTAACAATGGAATTGAGCCCTGACTTGATAGTCGCGTTTTTTCACTTCTAGGTTGTACGGTAGCTGAATTTGAAGAATATTGCTGCTAACACGAACCAGGAAATTGAGAATGACTCTTACTGGGACAATCCTTAACAGAGCGAGAATACATCTCATTATTTATGGAATTGCTATTCATGTAGTGTGGTCTCACCAACGAAATGGGAGGACCAAAGTTACAGTTAGGGAATGTTGTTAGTGGTAGAGTTGGAGAGTAGTAGAATACATTAATTTTTTTTTTTTGTTTTTAGCATAAGGACACTCATCTTGCAAAACTCGTCCAAAGAACATTCGTGGCTCTTACGATCTTTTCGTCATTCACTAGGACTATTAATGTTTTTATACTTTCACGCAGAGAGAGAATTTTCATACTTTAAACGTGATTTCCTTACTTGGACAGAGGGACAGAAATTATTCAATTCACCATTAACAATAATCACATAGATATCAATATTTCATGGGAACACTGATGGTTTACAAACATTTGGGTAATTTGCTATGCCTCTTGTAAAAGGCATAAAAGCATTAAAAACAAGACATGGGAGTCTTTACTTACCCGCGCACGACCAGAAAAGAAAAGGTGTTGATAGCCGTAGCATTAATTGTGTTACGGTAAATTTAGACCATGAAATGCTATAATGATGCACTTATGTGCACTTTTGTTCCGGTCTCTCAAACACATTACTTCCCTTCTTACGCAACAAATTCATAAATAATTCGCTCTCCGGTCTTGATGCAAACAAAAGTTAATCAAAAAAAAAATGCATTTTTTTTTCTTTGTTTTAATGAAAATTTTCTTTAATATTAATGTTGGCTTACAGGCAATGCGACAAATTGAAACAAACTGATAACTGATGCTATAAGCCGATCAAATACTTTGTCATGTCAATAAGGCGCCAAACTGTAAAAACAAAAAATCACTTATATTATGCGGAACTTTAAAGAGCATATTGTACGACGGTATAAGCACCTCATCAGTTTCGAGCTAAACAACTCGTGCTGTGTGGCTTGAAAGTGAGGGCAGAGAGAGAAAAATAAAAAAAAAAAAATTTAAAAAAAAAATGAAAAAACAAATTATCAACAAAATGCTTGAAACGATTACTTTTCGTTCACAAGGGTTAAAAAAATTATTACTTTTTCTTTCCTTAATGGTGTTTGCGTTACAATTAAGACAATTTCGTCGCTTGTTGTCTGTTTTTGGAATAAAAAAAAAAAAAAAAAAAAATAAAGCAAAACAGGTATCACTTTGACAGGATAATAACAGTGATAATGTTAATTAGGGTATGGTAAGCGAGCGGTCATCATTTATCTTATATATATATATATATATATATATATATATATATATATATATATATGTATGTATGTATGGGTGTGTTTTGGGCATTCATTATCTTAGTTGGAAATGTATCAAAGAAAATAGAGTTTATCCCAGCACTGTAGGAGGTCGTCTGCTTGTTTCCCTAATGTATTAGAAAAATTAAACTGATTAAGGAAATTGTTAGCCTACATCTTATGCATAAATAGTTAAATTAAAAACTTTTAAAACTTAAATCGATCCAGAATACGGTTAATTATCTTCCTTTACAGAAAACAGGTGAAGTCCATGCCAATCAAATGCACTAAGTAGATCGTACAAATTATTAGGTGCTTGCATGTATTTTGATTATATTTTTATTTGAAAAATTACTCAAAATATTTTCCATCATTTTCTCCAACTATATCCCATCTTTTTGGCAAAATTGCGATACCATGTCGAAAGAACAATATTGGTTTCGCGCTTCTTCGGCGTTTGGAAATCGCGTGCTAGCCAAACCTTGCTGCATAAGCGATAATCAAAAAACGCTATGTCTAGGGAGTACGTTAGGTCTGGCAGAACTTCCCATTCGAGCTGCAACAATGTGTCTTTGACAACTCTTGAAACGTGCGCTCGAGCGTTGTAATGCATGAGGACGACTTTGCTTCCCTTAACCGCTATTGCCGTTCTTTTTTGCAACAATACATCATTAATTTCCGTCAATCGACGTTGCGGTAAGAGTTTCATACGGTTTCAGGAGCTCGTCATAAGCTACACCTCGCTGATCCCACCACACGCAAAGCAAAACTCTATGGACACGAATATTCCATGAATATTCTACCTTGGTATCGATGTGGATAGCTCTCCTGAGCTAACCCATCACTTTTGGCCGGTCACAATACGCCGCAGAAAACTCTTCCCTGTTTTGCCTGGCAAGCTATGAAACCGGGATATTGAAGCGGTTCGAGATGGCATTTTCAGTCAATTCATTTGAGTCTTTCCCATTACATGTAAACATCTAGAAACTGTTGACTCATGAACTGCTAAGTTATTTGAAAATTTTTTGAGCGTTCGAGCTTCGTTTTCATCCAATAAATCTGGCAACTCTGCACAAACTTAATATGCAATTTCTTTCCTTTTGAAAATCGAAGCCTTCTCACTTTTTGTTCTACTATAGGAGCGGCCGTTAATCAATTTAGGTTAATTTCAACATTTTTGTCACATTTTAAGCCGATTAGTTTTTGGAAAAAGGCTAATATATTATACACCACAGACACCACATAGGCCGACAGAGGACCAAATAGCGCACAGAATGACACATGGCCAGAAGGACGAAAAACCTAGATCGATTCAAAATTTTATATGTATGTATACACGTAAGGATGAGTAGCAGAATAGGCAAAGAATCGCAACTAATAGATCGATGGTCGCGGGTTCCAATCTCATGTTTAGTAGAATTTTCAATACAAGCAAGCATATGATGTAAGTTATCCGGCAGCCTTTAAATTCGTGTTTTGTAAATTCATTTCTAAGATGTATAGACAATAAATAAATAAATACATCAACGTACATATGTCTTACCGTGTTTCTATAGCTTCCTTTTGGGTGTGGCAAAAGTTCTGACAAAAAAACGCCACTGCCAATAGGGTAATATTTCGACTATTAGGAAAACCGAGAATCAAGCATTCTAGGGCTTATTATTCTGTACGAAGCGGTGCTTGTGAACAGTAGACTATCCAAAATTTTGGGGTTACACTATTTAAAACGAGACTTAATCCCACTTTGGAGGTATTCTGCCATTACTTGTGCTTCTGATTTCATGATGGCCTTTCACTCGGTCGATATTCGTCTGTATATGCATGAACACAGTGATGATGATCAAGGAAAAAAATTAGGAATGAGAGAGATGTAAGGGTAAGTTTTGACAGCAAACAGCTGAGTTCGATAGCTTTTATGCCTACATTATAACTGCGGTCGAACGCCAGTCATGGTCTTTTACATTAAAAATTGAACGCGACTTTATCTCTATCTACTGGGCTATGAAGTAGTTCGTCATTTATGTCACTTCTGTCTATCAGGTGTACAAGTCCGAGGCACCCAGTTCATCCCATTTCTTCTAAAGACATTCTGACAAAAAAGCCGAGCTCTTCGTAACGGCACCTAATCACTATATTCGATCAACCAATCGCTCATTCATTCACCCCTTGCAAACTTTACTTCTCAATAACAGGGTACCATTATCGAACGCCTATCCCAGTATGACTCTTCCACTAAATTTTTAATTATGATGTTTTAATAATTGAAACTTGGCACATAAAATTCTTAAAATAGTTCGAAAGTGTGTGTTGATTTATACAATTAATTTAATGGACTTTAAGAATAAAAAAGAAATCGAAAGAAATTAGGTTCCACTCATTGGTTACAGCTATCGGCTGTCATTCCTCAAATCGTGAAATTCAAAAACATGAACTTTCGCTTTGCTTTGTAAAATCACATGGCCACGATGTAAAAACCATAGCTGCCTTCTCGAGTAAACACAATAGTTGTAGATTCTGCACTCGCTGCAATCAGTAGCGGGCTTATAGCTGTCGACAAAGTATGCATTCCTCTTCCTATGATCGAGTAATGTATTCAAATTGCGATCGAATATAGTCGTTATGGCAAACCATATTAATCCTGACTTTTAAAGCTCCCCTAGACAATGCTAATCATTAATTATGGATACTGGACTTGCTGCAACCAGTGTGCATATCTGTTATTATCATCGAGTAATGTATTCAAGTTGCGATCGAATATAGTCGATATGGCAAACCCTATTAGTCTTGACTTTTAAAGCTCCCGAAGACAAAGCGAATTATTAACAAATCTTACCTTATCAATAATACTGTGCAATTATTCGGAAGTGACAAAAGAAAATAATTTATTATTAAATTAGTTAAAAATAGAATAAAGCGGATTTGTTTAGTAATAAAAAAGAAGCAGATTTCCATTCTCGCGACAAGAGACCTTATACGGTTGATCAAGATTCGCCTGTAGACGAAGATGATTTTCATATGATTTTTTCATATTTATTACATTCATAGTTGAAATGGATTTAAATCTGTTTACGTGACATGAATTTTGAATATTTAAACATCATTCCAATCATTCCAAATGTAATATGACAATAATAACGTCTCTATAGTTTACAAAACGAAAATAAAACGAAATATTAAAAATCAACCAACCAACAGGCAATCAACCACTCGGCATACGGCCAATTGTAAGCCAAATGCATTATTTTACACACACACACACACAAGCGTCTACTAATGTTTTATGCACGCATTAATATAAGCCGTACGCATTTGCGTGCGCATTACGACACTTCTTAATTAAAATCTTGTACAGTCAACGTAAGTGTTTGCGATTTGTTGCTTTTTATATCCATCAACGAAGGATGAAAGGCATATTCGTTTTGACAAAACGTTTGTAACACTTGTAGCAGCAAACTTCAAGTGTATACAATTTTGATTAGCATTAAATTCTGTCTGTCTGGTGGTAAGCATTCCCCCCCAGGTCGCAAAAAGAAACCTGACTTCTCCAAATATGGCAGAAAAATGAAAAAATACTTCCACGCAAGTGGACATTGAAATTAATGCCGATTCGGTTAAAGTACACAAGCCCACAGTGCCAACATAACCTGAAGCCACTTCTGTTTTCAAAGATTAAAAAAAAAAAAAAATCTGCTTTGCTTACAATCACATAACAAATTGCATTTAAATACTATGAGCGGTTCTGCAGCAACTGTATAAAAAAATGGCAAAAATTGGCCACGCCTACACTGCATTGTTCAATTATTAAAATATCATTTGCAGCATTGAAAAATCGGCCACACCCACCATATTATAACGTATCTAAAAAGTAAAATATTTTTTTTGTTGTTTTTTGGATCACGCTGATATGGGTTGAAAAGATTCGGTCTAAATCGAATATGATTTTCTTACTAGTTTCATTTTTTTTTTTTTTTTTTTTCAATTTTTACGATTGACACAATTGTTTAATGACAGAAAATATATACATAAGTAAAAGATTAAAATTCTCATATAATAAATGTAGGCAACAAAAATCATAAAATATATAATTAAAAATATTTTTCTGCACCTTTTAGCTCTAGTCTTTTTTTTTTTTTTGTTCTTTTTCGAAAGAAACTAGAGTAAACTTATAAGTGTTTAGCGTTGAAATATTTCCTTCTTGGCGGAAGTTCAAAAGAAATATTTCTTTTACTTATCATGAAGTGTTTTTTGTCGCCGCGATTTGACAATACCTTTAGCTAATTAGGTAAAGGAATGTAGGGAAAAAAAGACCATTTAATGATTATCTTACAACGAAAGGCTTTCATCGCTTACCATATTTATCATATTCATTTGCTTAGGTGTTTTTCCATCTGCGTTGATGGAATTGATAGGAAAATATTGATTTAAGTGCACTATCTTTGCATTTTTTTCATCTCCATATGTCTTGCATCCTTTTCGATGGCTTTTTTGCTTCTCTCTTCCTCAACTGATTACCTCACCGTTTCCGTGTTCATATCAACACCTTGTCTTTTGCCTATAAATCAATATTGATTTGTTTTCCTTAAGGCAAACTCTTGGCAAAAATTAACATTTTCTCGAAATAAGTTTTATTTCAATTTCTTTTAGCATTTGTATGTGTAGTGACATGTAGTGACAGAATTAGACCATTTGGAAACTATTTTTAAAATCGCTAAATAAAACTTACATTAGACACGCATTTAAGCAAATTAATACCTAAGCAAGATTGTTGCTAAATCATTTCTAAAATTATACGCTTCAGATGAAAAAAGGGCGAAGGGGTACAAAAATTTTCCTAAACAAACATATCACATAAAATGTATTGCTTCAGCCCAATACATTGTAATGGCGTATTTGCCGTCACGAAAACGAGTTCGTCTATGCGAAGAAGATATTCCTTAAACATTATAGTCATTATTCAACCATTAATCATTCGGGTTCATGGTTGATGTTATGGATTGGTTATATGCATTGAAAGAAAAAAAACAAAAAAAAAAAACAACCGCAATGTTGAAGATTTCGTAAAATCTTTAAAATTGTCCTCAATGCGAAAAGCAGAATGTATTAAATGGTGTGTGTCTGTGTTTCCAAATATTTTAGATATTGAAATTTCAATTACAACAATGTTAGTGGGCAAGTTTTTCTTTTAGCTTAGGATCGAGAATTACCTAAATAAGAAAAAGTGGTTTATGTGTCACGTGCCGTCATTCCAAAAAAAAACTATTTAGAATCAATCTGGCGTGAATAACTATTAAACATTATTAAACACTTTACTCAATAAATACGCAGGATTCCTAAACAAAGACAAAGACAGATCACTAAACTCTCTGTAACGTATAAACCAACAGTCAGAATGCCAAGATGTGGATTTTTCAATAGTCATTCTACATCTCCATGGCCAGAGTTGTGGGGGAACGGTGGTGATCAGGAAATATTATAGGAAAAGTGGGATGTAGAATGAAGATAGTGTTGGTGAAAGTTCGCCATGAGACAAAAGGTACGACGAGTCGCGGTAGTGTGTCGTGTTCAGTTAACTCCAGGACGGTTGAATGAGAACTCTGACAAAGACGTGTAGTCGTCCTGAAGGTTTTAATTGGTAGACATATCTCTTTTATCTCTGTAAAACAATTGTCCTGAATGTACCAGTGAATACGCGTAACGCAGCTCACGTTACAACGATGATCCAGGGTTTCGGGTATGCTGTACACACTCCTTCGTTGTTCGTCGCCTATGAGAATCTTTCGCTCTATACGGTTAAGGGCCTTCAAGCAAAGTTGGGAGGCTTCCGCCCATACACGCGAGTTATATTCTAATGTTGGCTGAATGTAGGCGGTGTGAATGGTACAGATATAGGTACCAGAGGAGTATTTTTATCCACGCTTTAAAAAAACCTGATCCCTTGAATGCGTCTTTCGACGTTTCGAACACAAGAATACCCAAGAAAAACATATAAAAATAAAAATATATAAAAAATATATAAAAACTTACTCAGTAAGTTCGTAGAATGACATGCAAATGTAGGATGACTACTAACGAATGGATATTATTGGATGATTGGCGTTATTGAGGTTAGCACTTGTGTAAGCCAAAGGTCTAAGACAAGGACGTTTGTATAAAGTTTGATAAATAATTTCGGAATTTAAAGTTAACTTTTAATGTTAATATAAAATTTTAGTTTTTATTTGCTTGCATTTTTACATTCCTCTAGAGTATATCGGGACTTAAAGGAAGCAATTGCCAACAATATAGGAGAATATCAAGATAGTAAATTTCCTCACTAGGGATTGTCCATGCCAAGATGCCTTCTTCAATTTTCCGCCCCATATACGTATCGTAATAAAATAATATGCAAGAATTTTTCATGAACTCTGAATATATATATATATATATACATTATGATATTTATCATATCGAGGCGATAAGTGTTCGAGACATTAGAAAGATATTGTATTCTCTGAAGTAATTTTGTAGTTTTTAAGAATATTTTAACTAACTGTTTAATTTTTTAACACCAAAAACTTAAAAAATTTAACCGAATAACTTACTACAGCTTCTCGTTACAGAAAGACTTTACTGACGACTGTGTCTTCAATGAGAACATGGAATTGCACAACTATAATACTTATTCGTCAACTTATAATTCGAATGCGCGACGAAAATATTATTTGGCATTAAATCGGCACGGGGAACCGCGCAAACTGCAAATACCACCAACCCGATCGCTAGGTAAATTAGCGACATATACGAATGCTATAACTGAAACGGTGCCGCAAGAGCGTGTTGAGCAATTAATCGCGAAAAATTTTGGAGCAAATCGTATAAAACATGGCATTCGTCAACTCTGTGATACTGGCAAACCATTGATCGAATTGATCGATAGTAAACATTTTAAAGCACGTCCTAAGTGCAATCCAAATAGTAGTAGTTCGAATAGCAACAATAGTAGCAGTAGCACTAGTAGTAGTAGTAGTAGTAGCAGTAGCAGTAGTAGTAGTAGTAGTAATAGTAGTAATAACAACAGTCATAAGAATATTAGCTTAGATAGCAATTTAGTTAGCAATTATGGCCAATTATTGAACAACGTTCCTGCTGCCAATGATAAAATTAGATTAGAAAACGCTAGTAGTAGTAGTGGTAGTAATATAAATAGCAATAGTAGGAGTAGTGGTAGTAACAAAAGTAGCAGTAGTAGTAGTAGCAGTAGTAGCAATAGTAATAGTCATAGAGATGATATTCATGAAAGAAGTAGCAATAGTGGTACCAGCCAGAGTAGTATTAGCAATAGTCAAATTTATGGCCATATTAGTGATAGCGCTACAAATAGCACACAAGCCAGTCATCACGTTGGCGGTGTCAAGAAAAAGAAGAAGAAACGAAAATGTCGTCCATTGGAAAATGAAGAAGAGCATAATTGTCAACGCGGACCGCAAGCCTTACGAAAAAAAGCGAACAGCACACCGGGTGCGTTAGGACCCAAACGTGAGCAAAAATGCCGTGAACTTTTGCTACAGCAACAACAAGCTCAAGTCGCCGAAGTGATATTACCACCTATGTGCAATAAAATGGCTGGTCATAAGAAATCAAATAACAACTCCAATCAGAAGAGACCGAACAACAATAAGAATGGTTTCGCAATGGATATTTTGAATTTGGGTCATAATAATCGTCGAGGCAAAAAACTTAATGTAAATGGTCGTCAAGCAGCTAAACTACATCCGATGAACGGATTCAGGAAACGACCAAAAAATCCAAAAAGAGGCAACAACAACAATAGAAAAAAACAACAACAGCAACAAGGCACTACACAGAAAACTACAACCGCTAATACTAGTCCCCCATCCACTAGCCCCAAATTAATTACAAGTACGACAAGTAGCAGGAGCACTACAATTATAACGACGACAACGACGACTACAAGACCACGCTTTTGGGAAACTACCTCGTTAATACCCACCACAACCATGTTTGATAATTTCGATTTTCAAACTGAAACCACTAGCGATCGGGGTGAACGGGAACAGCGCAACGTACATTTCCCTTCATCTATCGAAGAGTCAATAGAAACCTCAGCGGAAGAGCACTTAATCACAGACAACGAGGATTCCGAAATTGATAACGATGATCTCGAGGTAAATGAGGAAATCGATGAAGTGAGTTATGACGATGATCTATACACGGCGAGCAGCAGCAGTAGCAGTCATTTGCCACTTACAAACATCGATACAAACACTCCACTCACAGGTGGCGCTGAAGATTTCCTTTACTACGATCAGCTAGATTTGTGAGTTTTCCAAGCCATATATAATTCAAATTATTTATTAATTTTATTTCAAAAATAATTTCTCTATGTACATTTTATTAATATTTTTTTTTTTTTTTTTTTTTTTTAATGCAATAATTTTGGTTTGTAACATAAACAAGTAAAAACTTTGTAGTGGGTCACGGCCTACCATTGAATACCCTACACCATCCTACGCTTATTCATATAGCGGCTTTTCAAAATACAGGCGGTATATGGGAAAAGATTGAAAAAATTGTCCGATCCGAATCATTTTCAATTACGTGGTAGGTGTAGTGAACTTTATCATAATATTCTCAAATAGTGTGACTTGTAAGTTAAAGAAGAAGAAAACAAGATGGACGGACGGACGGACGGACAGATGGATCGATTCAAAAAGTGATATTAAATCAATTGCGTATGATAAAAGATGGATCTATCTATGCAAATCCTTCTGGGTGTTACATACATCTACACGAACTTAATATACCTCTGTATTATCAGCGGTGTAGGGTATAAATGTGGCAACAACAACAACTAATTATGAATGTATAATTTATTATTTATTTATTAATTTTCATTTACAAGGACGCATACAAACACCCATACATGGGCACATATACACACACATGCATACACGCTTACCATACCAACGCATAAACCGACAGAAGCCTTTTCGTGTTTTTATTTATTTTATTCTTTATTTTTTCTAAATTGTTTTCTTTTTTATTTAAAATTTTGGAATGTATTGGCTCTCATTGTCTCTCTCTCTCTTTCTCTCTTTCTTTCTATCTCTCTTTCTCTGTATCTTATTTCTTTTATTTTCTCTTAACTTTTTGTTTAAATTTCTACTATGTATAACCAATCATGAAGAAATGAAAATAGTCATGCTGCATTTGTTGGTATATCCTCCTTGCATTATAACAATGACAATCATATCTTGTAATTATCGATGATGAAATGAAAATTGTATAGAAATAGAAATATTTATTATTCTTATTATTATAATTTTTTTTTTTTTTTTTTTTTGATTATAATTAATTTATATATATGAATACAAATACACGACAGTTATGATTAGATATGAGCTTGAGATTTTGATGATGATGATTATGGTGATGTTGGTAATGATGATGGTGATGAAATTGTACAAAATTGTTATAGTTTAGCAGCAATAAATAATTTAAAAATATTTTAAAACGCGCACGCATTCAAATAAACAAACACACATTATATATTAACAACGTTACCATATGATTAAGCAAAAGGTATGTTGTTTGCAAAGCATTTAAATGTCATCTCAACTTATGTTCTTATAATGATATAATAAATAGCGTTTGCTTATAATACAATCGATACTGAAATGTTTAAAAGATAAAGAGAAGAAAAACGAAAAGAAATTCACGTTTATGAAACCAATCTGACAAAGATATTCTTTCTATATAATGTATGTATAATAAATGATAAGCAAACGCAAGATATTTGTAAATTTTTTGCAACCAAAAGGCATTTATTGAGAAAATATGTAACAAAAAAACACACATACACACACACCGAGAGACATGCAAGACAAACCAACAAATTCAATTCGAATTCATTTATAAATATACACATATGTACATACATCACACACAGTCATCCTTGCAGCCAGATGGCTTCTCTATAATCATCTCATATATTTGGCATTCGCTCGCGTTCAAATAAACTTCAAAACATTTACTTTCCCTTTCTTTAAAACCCTATATATCATTACATTATTATATCGTCTACTTATCGTTTATAGTCGGAAATCTTCGTTTCATACATTTCAAGTAAAAGTGTAATACTTACCATATCTCTGCTCAAGATTATCAGTCATCTCTGATTGGATTTTTACGTTTGGAACATTACTATCGTATGTAAAGTTATCTAAATGTGCCGCACCTATTATCCTCCGCTCAGATTACCTTATCATATCTGGGGCTATATATATATTGATCCAATTAATTAGTATCTGTGGGATGCAGCTTTGGAATTTTTTTTTATTCGTAACATTAGAAGTTTTCCTATATATAACGCCGTTTGATCAAAATATAACGAGAATTTTTTCTACTTTCTCAAGAATATTTATTTGTGAATGTCCACTGTTTTTAAATTAGTTCCAAATTAAATCTGTACACTTGAGCGAACGAATTTTTTATCCTGCAAAATGCTGATGGAATTGCTGTTCGGATATATTTTTGAGATGGGTTGAGTTGACTATCGCTTTACCTTTAGCAGAAAAAGAATTTAAGTTTTTAAGTATGGGAGATCAGAAACACTTACAGTGTAAGAAAGAGAAAGAAAGACAGAGAGAGCGAGGTAGAGAGAAAATGAAGGAGCAAAGTTACCCGCAGGTCTGCAACGGCTTAGTTGGAAGTTTTTATAAAATCCTGTAATTACGGTGCAAAAGCCACTGAAACCAAAATCCATCTGACAATAATTAATCAAATTCCAGGGCCCTTCATCGAATGAATTCATTTAACTTTATTTTCCTTTTTTTTTAATTTCTGTAGCTTAGAACATTGCCAATACTTTATCGCTCTTCCTAAAACCTCTATTGTTATTTAAAGTCCTTTTTAAGACCTCCAATAATTCCGCCATGTTCAATAAAGCAGTGTCCTTGATAACCCTTTCAAAAAATCTGCGTTCCCTTTAAAGCAAAGCAAAAGAAAGAAAATTTTCCATAGAATTTACGGTGGACGCAATTCGTACTTTATCGTTACTTTTTGATCAATATAATATGTCCCTTTTAAAAATCAAAATTCAAAAATCAAATTTCAGCCTAAATTTTATAACAGTAAATTTTAGTCCTGTATGCGGTTCATTTGGTTTGAATTTTTTCAAAAAAAAAAAATTTAGGGCACAATTGACTTAAGGCACATTTTTTTAAATCTATGATTAGCTATATCCATATAAATGTGTGCACAATATTCAAAGGCTGAGCGTTTGCCCAGACGAATCATATATCGCAGCATTTGTATCGCGTATCGTCCACTGCAAACTTTTCAAATTTTGTGTTTTTATATAATTAGGCGATAGGTCATAGTTGATAACTAAAATCCATATTTCCATACACCGGTTTATTTAGATGTGCATTTTTGGAAAAAGGGCTATGTTAAACGCTATTGTGAAAGTGTTGATGATCGACTTGATCTGATAGATAGTGTTTAGCCTTTGACGGAAGCTTCAACATTTTAGAAAACGAGCTTATTCTGGCAAGGGCATCCTGATTTCTATGTCGATTTGGGACTTTCTCATCTTTAGTTTAGATATATTTGTTTATCGAAAATCGCTCAAGCGACGAACAAGTCAGTGTTCGCGGTTTTGATTATCAGTACGGTAGTCCTTACTGTGGTCGTACCTATCAGGGAGGGTGCAGTCGTTGAAGGCATAATATTTACCGATTGGGCATATACACCTACTACACTATGACTACCTCGCTGTCTATTCACTCCTTTCTGACCTTTTTTTGACTTTCACCTTACGACGCGCATAGGGGCCATATCTTGAGTTATACTAAAGAAACGAAAACAGCACTAAAAGTTAAGTTTTAGAAAATGTTTTCTGAAACTTTTGACCTGTGCAAGCTTATGTAATACTTTGGTCGGCGAAATTCAAACGTAATAGTTCTCTCTCTAAGTCTTTAATATTTCAAATCATAACTACACTCTTACCGGCCTCAAAAGAGCTGCACATGACGCGCGAAAAAATCCCTGTTCCAGTTGGTATAAGCGGAATTTCTTTTTCATCGTATCTGACATAAAAGTCGAAAATTTCAAGTACCAGGAAATCAATTTTTGCAAAAAATTTACGCAGAGATTCAATAAAGTAGGCATATGTTATAAATTAATTGGGTCCGTTAACGTGAAAGAATCCGACTGCAACACGGAAGGTCAAAAAGTAGCTTTGTTTTGCCTTTGGCGACTACGCAAAGTTCCAACATAACCTTAATATTGATCAATCAAACGTTTTTAGACATTTTACCTTTAAAAGGTATTCAACTGCCGCACTAGCAATCTTATTCTGAGCTTGAATGAGTCGACGGTTGGGGTATACATGCCTGAACTTGCTTATATTGGGAAAGAGTCAACTGCTCAACTACACTAGCATCACCCGAGTTTGTGTTTATGTTTATTTGAAAATGAAAATTGGCTCAAAGGCATTTAAGGAAACTTGGCTTAGTAAGTAATACGCCCTACCAATTATTATATGGATCCACTGACCATCATCAAAATATCTCAAAAATTTGCAACCTATGAGTGGTTGAACACAAAAAAGCAAGACGGACAAACGGACAGACAATCTTAGATGGATTGAGAAGATGATTTCAAATACGTTACAACGAACGGTGGGTCCACCTTGATTCCTTCTGGAACACACCCTTGTGGTGTAGGGTGTTAAAAGAGCAATCCTTGCAAGTTATTATTGGAGATTTCTGAGCTCCTAAAGTCTTCAGCAGAGCAAGATTGTTATATTTTTTCAAAAATACTCAAATCCTTTTTAACTACATTATCGAACTATTCGACATTTTTTATTATCCTAGAATAAAAGTCTACGATTTTTTTTTTTTTTAATTATTTTAGTGAAGTTGTATTTTGTGTTTATTTATTTGTTCATTTGTTTTTTTTTTTTTTTATTTATTACTTAAATCCATTCTCCAAAATTTGCCAAAACTATCAACACAAACACATATTTATTTATTAAACACAAATTTTATTGAAATCATGCACTTATGCTCGCACATGCAAACATACAATACAAAAATAATAATTGCAAAGTATTTGTGTGAAAACAATAAAAAATAATATCCATTTCATAAAAAAATGTGTGATGGAAACATGATAATGATGAACTACTGTATGCCATAAACAAGAAAAAAAAATTCATTGTAAATATTGTGGAATAAATAATGAAAAACTTAAAATCTATTTAATTTTTTACTTATTAAAACCAATTAAAACAAAAACAATAAAAAACACATTTAAAAATAAATCAAAAAAAAAAAAAAAAATTAAAGAAAATAAAACAATTTAGTTTCTAAGCATAAACCTCGCTGCCTCTCAGTAAGTAGTATAACAATAACAATAATAATAATAAACTGAAAAAAAAAAAACAGAAAAATGTAAATTAAATAAAATTTAACAACAACAAATATTTGAAAGCCGCTGCTTTTATTTTCAATAAACGAAATTCATCGAAAATAAAGAAATCGATTCTATTTTCTTGGAAATTCTTGTTAAATATATTTTTGAATAAAATTTTTACCCGAAATTTCTTTTTAATCCCGAATCCCTGCCCTAAACACTGTATCAATTGTGATACATGGTTGGACTAGGTTGGTCTGGATGTGTGCAATATTTAAAAGAAGTTGACATATAACGAACTATTGCTTGGTAAATCTATTTAAGCTTGTTTTGTCCGTTTGTCCGCCTTGTCAAGCCACAATTTTTGACATATTTTGATGAAATTCGATGCAAAGAAGTGTTTTAGCCCAAGGACAAAACCTATTGCACATGATTCGTATTCGTGTCACTTTTCCCATATAAAGTCGCTACCTTAATTCAAATAGAGTAGTGTGCGGCCCTCGCCCACTATATAGAATTTTTACCTTTTCAACAGTGAATTAGTGAAACTTCTGGGCGAGCATTTCTTCAATTTTTAAAACTAACCTCAATAATATTATTTTATAGTTAAAAAATGTTGCCATAGCGCCAGGCTAGTGGCTCAGTTGTTTTGTATGAAATTGCACGTCCGAGTCTTGTGCTTTATAATGCCATTAAAAGTTCTCCGTAGCTGATAAAGAAATCTGCTTAAAGAGGCGAGGTAGAGGAAGGCTTCTTAGAGGCTTATTTTCCTATTACGATTAGTAGGATTCTCGTAGTGTATGTCACTTGTATATTAACAATTAGTTTCATCTCAGTGTATCAACTTTACTATTTCAGGCTTGTTTTCACGGCAAACCATTTACAGCCCGCATTTAACCAATCCTTTATAAGGGAAGTTTTTATTATCAATTACAAAAAGACAGACATGTTTAGGGTGTTTATTATCATCATTAGATATGTCACTAGCGTTGTACGAACTCCTAATAGAGAGGACTCCTGTCGACACCAATACCAGGAACAGTGGGTCTCAACTGGCCTCCAGCATCCAAGTATCATAAAAATATTTCACTTACGAACGATTAAAAAGTATTCCAAAGCGCTGTTTCATATCCAATTCTGGCACAGTCATCCAAAGCGGATTCTTGTAAGTAATCGGGATAAATTTTTTTTGCGTTGACGTTGAAAACTTCAGCAGATCGAAAGAAAACGTTGCACATAGTGGGCATGATTCGTCTCTCGAGTCCAGCCGTGGCGCAAAGGACCCTTATGAAGGATCGAGAGAAGGGATTCATAAAAAACAAACAAAGAAATTGTAAATGTACAACGCTTTTCCCAACGTAGCTTGGATATGTGAGGCTGTCACTCGTCTGCGTACTATTTATTATGTGCAGCAGGACCTTCCACGATTAATCTAACTGTGTGATATAAGTCACTTTTTTCTACATGATTCCAGTATATGAGGCCGCGATCAGTTCAACGGACTATTTTACTGTATTTACTACTGCAATAGAATTTTCTTTGATCAATGTAAGCCGTCAAAGCTTTGCAATAATCAAATCAACGCTTCAAATGAAAAAGAAAATACTTCAATGACGGAACACAGTGACTTTATCATGCGAATAATCATTTATCCATTTTGAGTAAAAATTATTTTAAAAAAAAATTTTTTTTTTTACTCCAGAAAAAGTTTATTTTTTTTTTTGTTTTTCTATTTTTAAAATATGCTTTAATTTTTTTATAGTAAAAGTATTCCAACTGCATGATGCTTGCATTAGTTTTAGCATGTCAGGCTTGGGACAAATTTAACATCTTTACAGATATATGTAAATATATAAATTTATGAAAAGATACTATGGTCATAGGTTATAATCTATGGTTAAGATTTAAGGTTTGGGTTGATTGAAGTATTTTTTTTTTTTTTTTTTTTTTAATGTTTTTGGCAAACTTTTCGTTATCTTTGATCAAATTCAAAATTATTCTAATTCGAAAACTTAACGCTTATATATGTTTTAGCCTACCATTGAGTCTATGGGAATTAACTGCTCTACTGTGGATTATTGCATGGAGCTTATACGGAATGGAACCTTCTTAAAAATTCATTAAGTTACGCTTTAGTTTTCCGTTTTCGTTTTTGCTACGAGTACCTTTTCTTAAATGAAAATCGAAAAAACAACAAAAACTTGAATATATTTTTAAATTTAATAAATATAGATAGATAGAGAAGGCATAATAAAAATTCTTATTATTTCTGTATTATAAATCTTTAGAGAGATAGTTATGTATTTGTAAGTAATTAAGGCTTAAATAATTTCAAAGAATCTGAACAATTTTTTTTATTTTTTTTTGTAGACTTTTTCTTTCTCTATTTATTTATTTTTATCTTTTTTTTTTTTTTGTTAATATTAAGCGCAAAACTAATTCGAAGCAATCAAGCCATAATACATTGTTCCTAAACACTTAGTGGTTTTTTTATATTTAATTATAAAAATAATTTCACTAAATTGTTTTCTATATATATATATACATATATATATTTATGCATATATGTATATATATGTATGAATATATACATGAGTTCATATTTTTCCCATCTTTAGAATTTGCTTTACATCATTTTATATAATTAATTTACTTTCATGTAAACATTAAAAAAAAAAGACTGAATAAAAAGAAAATTATTTTGCAAAAAATGAAAAAAGAAATATGAAAAATGTTCAAACTTATAGAACTTTTCGTAAATCTGTCTCTTTCCAAAGAAAGTAAGTAAAACTCTGCTTAAACTGTAAAGAAGAATAAAATCCCAACACTGAGTACTTGTAGGTGACATTGCTTTATTCACTTGGGGAACTCTGACATATAAGTCTGATCGTTAAGCTGTTTGGTTAGTTTGCTAAATAAATATATTTAATAAAGACGTGTCTTATCGAAAGACTAACTGATACGTCTGCAAGTGCTTAAAGAAACAAGGAAGAACACTACATAAGGCTGCGGCTGAATATTTTATTTTGCAACAAGTAAAAACATTATGTAGTTGAGAGAGGCCGGCTTCAAGATATCCTGCACCAATTCGCCCAGTAGAACCATTCATTCGTTTAAATAATAAAAATACACCAATAATTGCACATTATTTTCATGCAAGACTTGTATTTCTTGACAACGCGCATATGGAGAATCAACGCAAATCATCATCGGACATGATCCAAA